>NW_028261388.1:71102130-71389630 GCF_051295495.1 Thamnophis sirtalis
CTGCAGTCAGCCCAGTGCACAAGGGTTAGTGGGGCAAGCTACGTAGCATTCAAAAGAGAAAACCAACAAGCCAAAAAGAGCCTTTTCCTGCTTAGCTCCCATTAATGTTGGCTGATAATTTCAAAACCAGAAGAATACAATTTTCCTAAATAAGCTTAAATTTTGAGATTTTCTTTGGAATTTGTTGACCTCTTTTGGTTCAAAGGGAGCAGATGAAATAATTGGTTACTAAAAAGTTACTAAATAGCAAATGTAAAATTCCATTTTGCAGAAGTCGCCTGCCCCCCGCCTGGATTCCACCATTATTCCTTGCTAATAGAGGGGAAGATTGGTTAAAATCTGACTATATTGTATGTATCAAAACAGTGTGGGTTTCTCATTCTTCCTAAGCTCGGTGCTGTAGTATTAAAGGATGGATATTTGAAAATACCTTATGAACAACAATTCTGCCACTGCAGCAATAATAGAGCTGAGACAGTAGAACACTTTTTCTGTATAAAGTCTATAAATTGTGTAAACAATTATACCCTGCTTCCATTATGCTTATCAAAAGGCAGGGGACAGGAGATTAATTCTTCTTTTTAAAAATCTTTTAATAAACTAGTTTTTGTTCTCACATCAAGACTGGTTAAATTGTGCATGGTTTACAATTCTTGAACAAAACATCTGGATTTATTTAAATTGTCTGTATTTCCTAAGCATATGAAATATTTTAGTTTGTGTGGTCAGGTTTAGAAGTGTAAATGTGTAAAATTCCTATTGAAGAGGTTTACTGGTAAGATAGAACTTTGTCTGAAGGAAGATTCCTTTTAGGTATTGCAATTAGGTATTTAGTTATTAAAATATTGATATCCTTTGATATGTAAATTGGTTGTATGAGCATTTATTAAATATTTTGTAGAGGTATGGGGATGCGGTGGCTCAGTGGCTAAGATGCTGATCTTGTCGATCAGAAAGGTCGGCAGTTCAGTGGTTCGAATCCCTAGTGCCGCGTAACGGAGTGAGCTCTCGTTACTTGTCCCAGTTTCTGCCAGCCTAGCAGTTCAAAAGCATGTAAAAATGCAAGTAGAAATATAGGAACCACCTTTGGTGGGAAGGTAACAGCGTTCCATGCGCTTAGTCATGCTGGCCACATGACCAAGGAGACGACTTCGGACAGCGCTGGCTCTTTAGCTTTGAAACGGAGATGAGTACCGCTCCCTAGAGTCAGGAATGACTAGCACATATGTGCAAGGGGAACCTTTACCTATTCAGAGATATATATATTTTTTTGCCTTCTATTTCCAATTGTGTTACTATATTATATTTTATAATATAATAACTATGTTGTAATTACTGATTGAAGAGTTATAAAAGCAACAAACTCATTACATATTAAGCCTTTGGCTAAGGAGGTCATATATGTTTGCATCCCAAAGGCATGCTTATATTTCTTGTTTTTCTTTGAAAGTAGATCTATGCATATTATGTTTTGCAACAAATTGTTTAAAAAATCTATCTCCACTGGGAATAGAATTGACACTTAATAAGAATACAATTCTATAGAATAAGTTGCTTTCCAAATTTAGGAATAAGAAGCTTTTATGTGTGTTTGTGTGTGTGTGTGTGTGTGTATAGGGATATGACATAAAATAAATTCTATACATTTAACTTCTTAAAAATATCCCTTATAGTTGCTGGGGAACAAATAAGTTCCATTGGACGTGGCATTTGTGTGCTCCTGGGTATCTCTGTGGAAGACACGCAGAAAGAGCTTGAGCACATGTAAGTAATAATAAGGATTTAATTTTTCTTTCACTTTGCAATTTACATATATTTTACTTAAACAAATGATATTTCCTAAATTTTTGCATCAGTTGTTATGCATAGAATCTACATCTACTGTAAATCTCTATATTATCTTTGCTCCCCATTTTCTGGTCTTTATATTTATAGAATATAATGTAGAGTATATAGTATATGTAGAATATTGAATAGCTTAATTTCAGAAAAGTTCCATAAAGGCCTCTGACTTTTCATACAGGGTTCGAAAGATATTAAATCTTCGTGTGTTTGAAGATGAAAGTGGAAAACACTGGTCTAAAAGTGTAATGGATAAGCAGTACGAAGTGCTATGTGTTAGCCAGTTTACTCTTCAATGTATCCTGAAAGGAAATAAACCAGATTATCATATGGCAATGCCTTCTGACCAAGCAGAATCTTTCTACAACAGTTTCTTAGAGCACCTTCGCAAAGCATACAAGCCAGAATTAATTAAAGGTAAGGCAAAATTTACTGATGAATTGAAATATGTTTCAGGCAATAAGCTAGATTCCTACAGAAATTGCTATACTGTATTTTTAAGAGTATAAGACACACCATTTTCCCTCAAAAAAAGAGGCTGAAAATCTGGGTGCGTGTTATACACTGAATACAGCATTTTTTGCCTCCTGAAACCTTGCCCCCTTCATCAAAATGGCTGTGCATAGCCTTTAGGAGGCTTTCAGAGTATTCCTGGGGGCTGGGGAGGGCAAAAATGAGCAAAAAATGGGCTGTTTTTTGCTCAATTTTGCCCACCCCCAGCAGCCTCCTAAAGGCTATTCACACACCCCCTTTTTTAAAAAAAACGGGCCCGTTTTTGTGAAAAATGAGCCATTTTTGGGAGGTCTGCAAAGTGCAAAAACTTTTTTTTTAAATTCACCTCTTCAAAATCTTGGTGTGCCTTATACTCCGGTGTGTCTTACTCTGAAAAATACGTTACTTACATTGTAATTTATTACACTAAATTATAATTCTTCTTTTAATTAACTGGTGTGTTTGGTTTTTGGTATGTGGCAATGAAAATGAGTGCAGATATAAGAAAAAATTATGTGAATCACAAGAGAGAAAGGGAATGATCATTAACATATGAAGAAATACATGGATTTCTGAAATGGCATATTCCCCCCCCCCCCCTGGTGCCTGGGAGACTTCTGATCTAAGGGTGTCACAAAAAGACCATTCTTGATTTCTTTCAGTTCTGTTAATGTGTTTTCTAAGCCTAATTTTCTCTTCTCCTGCTTTGATCCAAGAGTGAATCAATTCCTTTTACTTAAAAAAGGTGTGAGAAAACATTGCCTCTGGGTATATATTTCTTTGAGGCATTTCTTCTTTTCACCATTTTTTTTTTCAAATTCTCCCTCCCCTGTTCACCATGAGTTTGTTTTAAATCAGGAGTAAGTAACCTGAATCCAAAGGTATTCCGTGGCCACTAGAACACCACTGGTAGAATTTTCATTGGTGCCTTCTTTCTATCTGTAGGCAAAAAAGGATGGAATGGTTGCTATAGTGCATCCATTTCTACATTTAGCTCCCTAGTCCTCAAAATTCATAAAAAAGAGAGCAATGTTTTTATTCCTGCCACTCAGTGATGTTACTCTATCCCCAGATATGTCCTGCAATTTCCCAGTGGGTGCTTTAGGACCAGTCAGAACCATGCAGTAGTTCGGATCATTTTACATTTGGTTTGATATAATTACATCTTCTGAAAAATGGTTTTTTGGGCTAGAACATGGCCCTTGACTGTGTTTTTAGCTCCCAGTAAAAAAAAAAAGGTAAGATCTAGAGTGATGTGATAGTAGGAGAGATATATACAAAGTTATCATTTTAAACTTTTTTTTTTACAGTTTGAATCTCATTGATTCAAGAAGTTGTAGATTTCAAAAGAAAGTATGAAAAGTCAAGATTGAATGCTGTTCATTATGTTTTGGTTTGAATTAATGGTAGAGATATGGTGATTTTAACAAAAGGGAAATTAAATATTGTTTATAGACAAATACCCTTTCTCTTTTTGCCATCCAACTTTAATTTTTCAGATGGCAAATTTGGCGAATACATGCAGGTACATATTCAGAACGATGGACCTGTGACCATTGAACTGGAGTCTCCTACAGCCCCTGTTGACTCTAAACAAGTATGTTGTAGTAGTGCTTTTCTTTACCTACCTATTTTGAGATAGTCCATATGTTGATATTAAAAGCCTTAATTATGTTCTGTGGGCCTCATTTTTATATTTTGACCTGAGAATAGCTAATCCTCTTCTGGTCAATAATTATTTTAAAAAGAAGTGAGGTTTCTCTTTTGAGAATTATGAAAATATCACTGCAACAACAACCATGGAAGAATGATAAACTAGGGCTGTGATACTTTTGGATCATTGTTGCTGTTGCCCCTTTTTCAGCTGAGGTTTTATATGTTGCTAAATCATTGTTACAAAATCTTGAATTTATTTTATTATTATGTTTATGACTTAAGTTACTTAGAGGGTTTGATAGTTTTATATATTGGTCAATAAACTTGATGCATTTTACTGACACTAGATTGTAAGATAGGATAACTACAAAAATGTGTGCTGACAGAAGTCTTTTTGAATGGAAATGAGGTAGTCATTCCTGTTTAATTTAAGCTAATGGGAAATGTTAGATCTAATATATAAATGGATCCAGTAGATTTGTGGTATTTGTAGTAGAATATATCATATTTTATGTTCTGTGAAAAATTATTTCCATCAGGAATTTACTGTTTGGTTCTGTGCTTTCTTTCAAGTCTTCTGCTTATCTGGCCCTTATTTGTCTTATTGATGGCTCTTTCTGCTCAAATAGATAACAGAGCAACATTTTCAATGAATTGCACTGCCATTGTATGTATTAATTTTAGATACCACAGATTCATGTAATAATATAGTATTAACTGAGACATATCATTTCTAAGAGTAGATGGTTAGCAATGGTTCACTGACATCCACTTGTGCTATATTAGAGTTGTGCTAATACTAGAGATTTTATTTGTGTGCATATTAATATGTAAGAAATATTGACAAATAAAAACCTGATCAAAGTATTAAAAATAGATAATCAAAATACCGCTTTAGTTATACTATAAACTGCATTTGTTATTCTGCATGAACTTGCTGCTGCAAAAATACTTTTAATTAGATGTGATGCTTACATTCTAGTTTGTTGTATTTTGAGTTAAGAAAAGGACATGCAATCACACAATCCAAACAAATACATTGACCCTGATTGCTATTCTTTCCCCTAATATGAAGTCATGCACTTATACATCTGAAGTTCTAACCATATAATCTGTACAATATTATCATCTTGGGTTGGATTTCAAACTGCTCTAGTCTGTTGAATCCATTGAAACCCGTATTCGATATAGTTGAATTATAAATAAGGAAATATTGAAATTTTATATTTACCTTGTTATTGGTCCTTAATCTACACTTTCTAGGAGCAGTTTATTGCCATGAAGAAACCTTCCAAAATGCTTGCTATTGTTATTTAATCAATTTCTTTCTAAATAAAAACATTGAAAGAAAATAATAGCCTCAAATTGTTTGCTTCTTCTCAAGCTGCTTTCTTAAATAGAAGCTTTCAAAGAAAATAATAATAGTCTTTTGGCTAGATCTTGGTACTTAGGATCTGTAAAGAGTTGGAGAAATAGCATCAGTGATATGTGAGGAGCTGTTATACTTCAAGAAAATTAATACACTTACTAGAAAGATTCTCTTTTAATGCTATTACTAGAAAAAAAAGAAATTCATTTTAATATTTAATGTCTATTCTGCAGTGTAACTATTGTGCAAATCCCATATGTTTGTATTGTTTGTTGGAAACCAGGCTGTGCTATTAGATTGACATTTTGAGATATGCTGTGACAAAGTAGAATTACCAAGGAGTCTGTTCTGGAAATGTTGTTGATACATGTAAATGTTCTAATAATAGTCTTGTAATGATGAGTATATATTGCCAGCATTCTATCTAAAGATTTTCATTACTGATCACAGAATGATCTTAATTATAGGAAATCATTAAGTGAGGATCTGTCACTTGCATATTTTTTGACATGTTAGGGGTTCTGAATAATATTAGCTTCCTGTCAGTTTATTTGAACTTTTTCCTGGAGTGCTTTAAATATGTGGAACTTACATTGATTCAATTTAAAGTAGCTTGTCTGGTCAACTCAAATCAACCATATCAAACATATCTGGTGATTTACATATCATCTTGGACAAACCTTTCAAAATGATTTTAGTGGCAAATCTTTACTTATTTAGAGATAACGCCCTATCCTAAACTATTACTACACTATAAAACAGTGGGATAGATAGATCAATGAATAGCAGACTCGTATGTCAATTCTTCTATATATTTTGTCTGCTCACACCATTTCAAGGTCTAATAAACTTCGCCCACCAAATCAAGGTACATATATTTGCTCACCATCAATGGCATATGAGATCTGTTTCAATTCCCCACAATATTCTATGCTGAACAAAATAGCCAATCTTTGTGCAACAGGGTCAATGGACTCAATTGACATAAAAATGGCAATTCCTAAATATTCTTGGAAAACATACTAATTTCATGGGACATTCTTTCTTTGACCACAAAGTGGCGATATATAAGAAAAGTGCCTGAAGCAACACAGGTGAAATTTGTTAGAATAATTTCAATAGCCTTTTTAATGACATTACTTCTTATTGAACAAGGTATGTTAACTATTCATTTCAAGAATGTCTGCATCATGTCTACCTCTTGTTTTATGCAATTCTACCCTGCACTTTCTCTTTATGATTTCCTCCTCCCCCACTTTCTCCCATCAAATTGCATTTATTGCAATAGACGGACACAGCTACTCCCTTAGAAGTAAGTTTTTTTAAAAAAATATGGATACTGTCTCCAGTCTCCAAAATATTTGTAGTTCTCTGCCTTCAGCCTTTTTCATAAACATTCTGCTATATTTCCCCGACTCCCATATGTTTGTGCATGCAAAATGTTTTCTTGGGGTCTATAGCCCATATATGGTATCTGATTGAGGATCAGATATTTTGCAGATTACACCAATCAGAAGAGGATTGGTGTAATCTGCAAAAACTTCCTGTTCTTTAGTGTTTGTCTTGTTTTGCTGCAAAAGATTAACATAGTTTTTTGAAAACTAAGATACTGTCTGTGCTGTTTCACTACTTCCGTTTACATTCATTCACAATTGTGCTTTCCCATCTTTTCTTTGCAACAGTTAGCAAAACTTGAGAAACAACAACAGAGGAAAGAGAAAACCAGAATGAAGGTCCCTTCTGAATCAAGCAGAGAACGAAATCTTCCTAAAAGTAAAAATGATCCAAGTGCAAGCAGTGGGGCTGAAGGAGATGTTTCTTCTGAAAGGGAACCCTAACGTCTCAAAGCCCTTTCAGGTA
Source organism: Thamnophis sirtalis (assembly GCF_051295495.1). Classification (NCBI taxonomy): domain Eukaryota; kingdom Metazoa; phylum Chordata; class Lepidosauria; order Squamata; family Natricidae; genus Thamnophis; species Thamnophis sirtalis. The sequence goes on from NW_028261388.1 coordinate 71,109,350, forward strand.
TGAACTTTCTGCCTCTGCTCTTTGTTGAAAAGATTCATTTCCTGCCATTTTAAGTTTTGTGTAAATTATTTATTAATTGCTTTTCAATCCTATAAGTATGTCCTTTTTCAATAATTAAAGCTGCTTCCACTTCATTTCATATAGCCCAGTTTTATTTTCTTTGTACAGTTTCCTCTTTTCCTTTTCATTTTTAGTGATTTTTTTTCACTTCCCCCCTCTACCTGGGGCGGTTATACCTTCTCTGATAAATAATTAGAAATTTCCTTTATTTTCAGAACATTTTGGACTATGCCCATAGCTATTATGTATTCCAACCTCTTAATCACAGAGAGAGATTTAAGGAACAATTTTTAAAAATATCTTATATATTTAGGCTATATTTCTCCACTTTTAGTGGCATTTTTTGTGATTTGGCATACACCAATTTTTCATGCCATATGTTAATTATGTTAATCTGAGGGAAGGAGGGAGGGAGAGGGAGAGAGAACACAAAATTAAGTGAAGTTCCCATTTGCTACCACAATTTTAACTTAGTTGTGGCTGGTTTCCATGCTATGTGTCGCAACCAAAGTCCAGAATTTGCATTTATCAGATTGCGTTTAAATCCTTACTCTTAAAAGGGTTGGGTGATTGAAAGTGTGCTGGATGTTATAAAAGGGAAAAGAATAAATGTTTGTGAATGACAATTGATAACATTACTATAGGTGGTCACTTGTATTACAGATCTAAGCACCCCATGGGCCGGGACCAGCCCAAAGGCCTTGAGTTTGACACCCCTGCTGTAGATTAATGAAAGAATGACTGGGGATATATCATTCATACAGTGATTCAAAATAGAATCTCAACCCTTGGGCTCCCTTGTCTTGAGCATGTCTTCCCTTTCGACTTTTAGTTAAACATGAACCATCGTTCTCCAAGATGTCCAACTTGTTAAGCTGTGATTAGTGCCTGCCCTCAAACCAGAATTAACTTTCTGATTCAAGGGCAAGTGTTATCCACAATTTTTCAATTCAGACCTCACCGTACATTATGATAGCATCGAAGGAATGGTGCTGTGGTGCATAAAATTTCTATAGCTATAACGTATCTGAAATATTTTGAACACACAAAATATTGTACAACTGCTAATCTACTCTTTTTATTTCCCAAGAAGAGCAAGCCAGTGCTTTAAAGACTGATTGACATGATTTTTTTTCTAAAAAAACAGTCTAACATCATAAGATCAATACAGATGACACTGCTTGCCCGGCAAAGCTATCATCTAACAATTTATTTTAACCTTGTGAAGGAATTAATTAACAAATGTGTGGGCTGAGTAATTATTTGTCTGCATGATGGAGCAATTTGACAACCACTTCAGGGTAAATTTTCTGTAAGCCCGGAGACTATTTTTGGTATGTCGAGGGGTAAGTCTTCTTTCTCAAAATGACTCACTAAATATTTTCCTCAATTTTCCTCATTGAGTTCAATGGCAGTTTCATAAAACTCTGAAAGAAACTCATTCAATAAAATAGCTTCCTATGTTTTCATTTTGAAAATTGTGCTCTCTCACTTCCCATCATGAAGATATTTAAAGCAAATATCTTGGGCAGTAGTAACATGATGTCTCTTCATTTTAAATCATTCAATAAGAGACTAAGTTTGGTACAAATGAGGGGAAAGAGGAAATAATGTTCAAATTCAGTGACATAGTAAAGAAAAAAGGATAGTGGACATTTTGAAGGAAAAGTATTCAAATATCAGAATACAGACTCCTCTGATAGAAGAGGATTGAGAATCATTGAAACTGTATCACCTCTAGTGACTACATAGATAGACCTCCATAATGATTGATTCCCAGTCTGGTCTTCATATCTTTCAATAGTGTATCCATGACACTGTAATCAAACTTGGTGCTAATCAATTTTTTCTTCTTCTATTTCCTTCCATCTTTCTCTGCATTATAAACTTCTCAAGAGAGTTGGATCTTCACATGATGTGTCCAAAATACAAAAATTTGAGCCTCATCATTTGGATGTTGAATAAGAACTCTGGACTGATTTGTTTCCTTGGTTATCTATGATGTTCTCAAGATTCTTTTCTAAAGAAAGCATCAGTACTTTTTCTATCATTCTTCTTGATCCAAATTTTGCTTCTCATAGAGTGCAAGGGAAATCTATTATATGCACATTCACATGCATAATTCTTAAAGAACAGTTAATAAAATTCAATTCAAATTTATTACAGCCCTAAGGTCGGATACCAACAAAATATGGAATAAAAGAAGTAGTACATTCTTATATGTATATGTGTATAAAGGAAAAAAACAGTAAGTATATTGGAGTGTAAAAGTAATGAAGAATGTAATAAAATAAATCCAATTAAAATTCTATTTTAAAAAGTTCCAATTCTAAGTAGTGGTATAGAATATCATACAAATGATAACACAACTAGGCAACTTGAGGTTGTTTTCAAGTCCTAGTCTGAGAGAACTACCATTAAATAAAAATTACTTTCCCCACCTGGAAATTTATTACAGGCAGAAATGGATATATAAGGGTCTGTCTAGAGTCTTTATATAAAGAACAGTATAACTGACGATTCATAGGAATCCTCTAAAACATCCAAAAAGAACTGCTGAGGGCATAATATCCAACCTAGCTAAAGTGAAGGCCTTGCAAAATTTGAAATTTGAAATAGGCAGTTCTAGCATTATCAAAGCCTAACATGCACAGACTTTCAATCGAAAAGTCCAGCAACTGAATTTTATCTAAGGCTGTTTGTTAAGAAAATGTATTCATTAGTAAAAACAAAAATGAAATTGTTGATAAATATAAAAACACTTTAAATAAATTTTACATTTATTGTTACAAACATAGGTTTAAGACAGATATGGGAATTTTTATTTTTTTAAAGACTGCACTTTATTCTGCTCCCAAGATATGAGGGGATGTGGTTGAAGATATAGAGCAGGGGTCTCCAACCTTGGCAACTTTAAGACTTGTGGACTTCAACTCTCAGAATTCCTGGCTGAGCTGGCTGAGGAATTCTGGGAGTTGAAGTCCACAAGTCTTAAAGTTGCCAAGGTTGAAGACCCCTGATATAGAGGATAGAAATGAACATTTGCTTTTCCTCTGGAGTTCTTTTATGTGTAGTAAGCCTTTGCAAATTCATTTCACTTTTTTACTCTGCAAAATGTATGCAAATCATATGACTGAAAATCAATTATTTGTTTAATAATATTACTGTCCAAATGACATTTTGTAAGGGCAGCAAGAATTGGTGGAGAGTTTCTGTGATATGGTGTTATGGTAGCCATTACCAGGCATAACATCATAAAACTGATGGAAGGTGGAATTTACAGCTTCTGGGTATTAGCATAGGTACTTGCAGTCTCCTTAGTTCCTCCTCAATTGCTTGTCCTTTCTGGAATTGCCAGTATTGCAACTCTACCATCTCTCCTCCCCCTCCCCCTTTTGAGGATATTGTGGATGGTGTGTGTAGGTGTTCAGTGGTCCTGGCTGGTTTGGTAGCAGCCAGTAATGTTGGAACCAGTGAACTAGAGGTAGCCGAGTGGGTGAAGTGGGTAGTGGCCTCTCATATTTCAGAGGCTGACCATTAAACAGGCACCAGCAGTGGTGCTGTGGATTAACTGCCTTTGCTTTAGCTGATGAGCAGCAAAAAATGAACTCTGGAGGACTTAGCTCCTGTCTTCCTTGAGTCTGCCACCTTAGAGACCATAAGACAGAGTAAGCTGACAGAGGTCGAAGAAGCGTTGGTGGCTGTGGGATCCTGATTGTTGGAATCTCCAGTGGAGTGGTGGGCTCAGATGTACAGATGGTTTGTGGCAGACGGGGCAGGAGTAAGGTTGCAAACCTGTGGGGAAGCTCTGTTGTGTCTTGTTACTGTTTAAGGAGCCCTTAAAGCATCCATTTTGCCTGTCTGGGAAGATTTGGGATTGAAGTTGATGGTGCCTGGATTTAAGACATTGTGTGGATCAAGAATTTTATATAGTTTGATAGTTGATGTGCAGGCTGGGTATATCTGGGTCCTTTTGTTCCCCTCATATGAGAGAAGGGTGGGCTCGGGGTGCTGCCACCCAGTCCCTTTGATGGTGGTGGTGGGGGGTTTACTTCTCCACTGCCTGGGTGAGGGATGATTGGGTTGGGAGGGTAAGAGAAAATGTTTTGGGTGCAGGGAGCTCGAGAATTTGGAAGGAAGGTTTGGATGTGGGCCCTGCTGAGGTGGAGGCTCTTAAGTGAGGCTCTTAAGTGTATACAGAACTGCCAGAACATGCACAGAATCTGTCTAGATCAGTGTTTCCCAAACTTTTGACATATGTGTACCCCTTCTATAATTTTCGTAACGCCGAGTACCCCTCATAAAAAACATATGCTTTAATAAAAATCAATATATATTAATTTTTTCTTTTTTTTGGTACATACGCAAAATAAACGAAAGTTATATTATAAAGAACATTTATTTGATTCAATGAGAAGGATGAAATTGTTTATGTTGAGACGACAGATCATCATAATTTGGTTCCCTGGTTGTTAATTTTAATCTGAGATGCGGTTCCACGTCCAATAGTCTGTTCCTATTTTCGACTTAATGTCTACAAATGCAGAAAAAGCAACTTCGCATAAATATGAAGTTGGAAAAGGCAAGATGTATTTCAGGACTTTTTCTGTTAAAACCGGATACAACACGTACCTCCACCAAACTCTTCCCGTACCCCTGGGGGTACGCGTACCACACTTTGGGAAACACTGGTCTAGATTGTTAAGATTGGATGTGGATAGTCCTTGGGGATTTGAGGGGAAGATGGGAGCCAGTTAGAGAGGAGAGATTGCAGGAAGGGCATTATACAGGTGATGGGCATGGGAAGGTACAGGGCAGGGCACTTTTGGGGAAGGCAGCCCTGGTGTTAAATACTAGCATAATGTTCTAGCCCTCTGAGTTCAGTCCCAGGACCTGGTTTCAGAACCTTGGCTCTGGTTTCCAGTTGCTCCTGCTTAATGCCTGTTTGACTTGCAATACAGTTCATATCATCCATGGTCTGATTATGGATGAATAATCGCTGGTTACCTCATCTCCCTATTCTTATAGTAGTCTGTCTGATAACTCTGGAGTTGGCTACTCATTGTCAGTCAGTTTGTCCAGTAGCAATGGAGTTGGCTTCTCCTCCAGTCTCCTCCTCTGAATCTGAGCTCATCACGATGGACTGCTGACTTGTGATCTTTGACTTTGGACAGGGTTGCACTCCCCCAGACTGAGTTGATACACAATTTGAGAGTCCTCCTAGATTCAGAGCTCCTGCTACATGAGCAGGTGGCACTCATAGCTCAGGGGATTGAGTTGGGTAGGAGGGTTTGCACAGAAGCATTTTGGTTACCAATTGCACCCTTTCCTGGACTGGGAGGCCTTGCTCAGATCATTCTTGCCTTAGTCCCTTCCCGGATTATTGCAATGCACTAATGTTCTTGGAGACATTGTCCTTGGAGACTGTCATTGAAGACACTTGGAAGCTACAGCTAGTTCCAGAATACAGTGTTGCACACAGTATTCGATGCTCAAAAGGTCTACCCATGTTATACCTTTATCACGCAAGCTGCACTGGCTCCTAGATTCCTTCCAAATGGAATTTAAGGTACTAGTTATCACCTGTAAAGCCTTACATGGCACAGGATCTGGATATTTGTAGGACTGCCTTTCCGTAAAATCTGGTCCCTTTAGATAGGCTTGCTCCAGATTCCTTCTGTGAAATCCTGCCACCTAGTGGGACATGGAAGTGTGCCTTTTTATGGCTGCTGCTACTTAGTGAAACACCTCCCCTCTCCCCAGCAATTCAGCAGGTCCCCATCCCTTTAAGCCTTTTTCAGAAGGCCAATAAGACCCGGCTCTTTACTGTAGAGGTGGGATAAGATTGAATAGATAGAAAATATGGAATGAGGAGAGTTTGCTGTGGGCCATCCCAAAGGAATAATTAAAGCACAGAGTTTTTGTTTATTGTTTTATGACTTTTTTATAGTTATTGATTATATAATTGTGAGTGTAAGATGGGCAGACATATAAATCTTAAATAAACTGATTTTTTTATAAAGACCTTCTTCTTCATTGCCTGGAAATCCACCGAGTTCCTATCTGGATTTTGAGCCTTGCAAGAAGCACCATCCTTCTAGAAATCAGCCCTGCAAATCCAGTGATTGTTGTGCTCTCTCATGACAGAAGTCAAAACATTTGATATTTTAGCTTCTGTTCTGAGTAATCTACACAATTGCTAAACTTTATAGAATCTGGACTTTCCAAAAATTAGCAGCAGCAGTAACTGATATGTCAAAAGCAGGCAGGTAAATGGGCAATGTGGCTTTTCTATCCTAAGTAATTAATAACATGATAATGGAGAAAACCTACTTTTGTATGTGTGAACATATGTGCACATATGCATATATGAAATTTAAACATGATTAATATGTATGCCTGCTCCATCATCCAACATTCTATGAACCAAAAATGTTTCCTTTTCCTTTAGAAAGTAGTTAGGCAGAGAAATTATCTGCGGATTGAGCGATGATCCTTGAACAGAATTATCTAACCCAGAGTTTCAGATTGATACAAGTGGGTTTAATCTACTGATTATGTAGATAAAGGTTAGTGTTCTTGACAATAATATAGGATCTTTTATGCCTAAATAAGATGATAAAGAAACCTGCATTATTTATGAACCACTTTGAGAGAAACTGATGTTTAGTTGGCCGCTCTATTATTTTCTGTTCTTGGAAGTAACAGCAATCCTAGTTTGGGCAGAAGTTGTGTTGATCACAACCATGTTAGAAAGGGATGTTCGTTACTTCTCTGGATATTTCCTCTTTCAATTGTGACTACATTATACACATTGTCCACAAGGGTAGCAGAAGCAGTGAGAAAAGGACTTGGATAGATGGATGGACTTGTATGAAACTTTGTGTGAAAGTAATTAGTGAATTTAACAATATTTAGGAATCACCAGTTTGTAAATAATGTGACCCTGCAGACTAATTTTACCATAAATAGTGTATACTTGCACTCGTAAAAGCGGCTACATCTTCATTCAGGCTACAATTAAGTGGATGGTGTCATATTGAGCCAAGGTGGCGCAGTGGTTAAATGCAGCACTGCAGGCTACTGCTAAATCAGCAGTTCAGCGGTTCAAATCTCACCGGCTCAGGGTTGACTCAGCCTTCCATCCTTCCGAGGTGGGTAAAATGAGGACCCAGATTGTTGGGGGCAATATGCTGACTCTCTGTAAACCGCTTAGAGAGGCCTGAAAGGCCTATGAAGCGGTATATAAGTCTACTGCTATTGCTATATTGACCAAGATTCTTTTTTGGTAAAAGTATTTGGACTTTTTAATTTGATAACTGGTGCTATTCTTTTAAATTAGAGGCAATGACTTTATCCAGATGGTGATCAGCCCTGCATATTGTCTTGGAGCTAATTTGCTTTATTCCTCTTTTCATAACAGCTTCTACTCAGTGGTATGTGACGATTCTCTTGTGTGAACTACTTACTTCAAGCCATGCCACAACATTTCAATTAAGGATGATAGTTTTGACTCAGCATTTCAAAGTGAGAAATTTTTTGTGCTTCAGCACAACTTTGTTTTCAATTTACTTTTGTGTTTCAGGATCATAAAGGTATTGCATGGCCCACATTCATTTAAGCTTGAGTTCACAGGCTCGATGCTCTGCGCTAGTATTTGCTGATACGATCCATTGTGAGGGATTCATTTCATCCTGAGATACAAATATTCTCCTTTATTGGAATCCATTCTTCCCTCCATGATTGCGCAAACAGGTCCAGAGGATGTAATGTTTCTCATTCTGCAAACTGTAAACATCCACACTAATGTCAAAGTTTTTTGCCAAAACAATTCGAGCAGCCTGCTAACTCAGATAGTCTTGGCAAGCTTGAGACTAATGGCCGTACCCTTTTAGGGGAACCTCCTATGTATATTACTCTTGTTCAGTGTTTTCCTTACAATAGATTGATGAATGCAAGAGTAGCCTGCAGAGGATACTATATACCTTTCTCCAGGAGTGATTTTTGTTAAACAGCCACTCTTCAAAAGTAAGAATGAAGTTGCATTTTCTCCATCTGTAGACTGTCTGTTTATCTGAGTTGACTGAAGCCAAAGTGTGACAATGATTTTGCATCCGTTTTAAATATCAATAGCCATTTTGCTGAAGTCTTAAAAGAGTTTTTCTGATTTACTTCCATTGACCTGTGTTGTGAAGAACAGGGGACAACTTGTGCATGCGTGTTTTTGTTTTTGTGGGGGAGACTCTGTCTCAAACTCAGAGTAGAATTTATTGACTTGAAAATCTGACTCAGATTATCCCTTAAGAAAGTTAATTTATTCCTAAGGCTTTGCATACTTATTGCCACAAAGGTAGTCAGTAAATGTTGATTGCATTCAATATAGAAGTAATGCAGTATGCCATTTTCATGTGTTGCTTGTTTAACTAGTAACTCTTATATTTTTATAGGACTTAGATGAAGGTCTATAGGTAGTTCTCGAGTTATGAATGGAATGGAGCTTGTCCATTCCAGTTGTAATTCAAGAATCTGTAGGAGTGAATCTTGTACCTTGAAAGAGATCACTCCTTCCTTTCGTCCACACATTAAGTGCACATGAAGTATCTCAAGGTGGGGAAGACCATGGATGGGCCTAGTGATGGAACAAGCCCCCAAAGTCTCCCCAACCCACTAAGATACCTCATGCTTCCCCCTCCCTGCTGTGCCTGATTCACTTACCTTGCAAAGATCTGTCTCCTCTCTGCCAGGGAGACTTGATGGATTTTGGAAGCTTCATCTGCCACAGTTTCTTTGCCTTTGAGGGAGAGGAGAATCGATGGAAGCTCCTGGGCACGAAAAGTGTTTGTGGTGCCTGTCTATTGAATATTGAAGTTATCAGCCACAGTCACTTCTTTCTTCTCTTTACCTCAAACTAACATTATTCTTCCCCAAGTAATTTGCTCTCATGGCCACAAGCAGTTGAAATGCGTCAAGTTCCTTTCCTCTTGATTCTTATTTCTGCCTTCCAATTATAATCCCTTTTCATCACCTTGTTTTCAATCTAACGTTTCTGGATTCAACTCACAGAATTCTGTTGAATTTAGATTTTGTTTACAATATCAATAAACTGTTTAACATAGCACTCTCTAGCCATATGTTGTCTAATAAGCTAGTTAGGGTCCCTTAATTCTCACTTGGTAATACCTTTCTGCTGATTGGGTATTGTGGAAGTTTAAAAGGCTACATTGACAACAAGTTGAATTGGGGTCAGCAGAGTGAGACAGTTACTAGCAGGTTTAATATTGTTCTAGGCTGCACTGAAGAAATATCATGTCAAAGACACACAAAGTCACTATTCCTCTCTACTTGGCATTAATGAGACCACACCTGGAATACTGTGTATGATTTAGAGTTCCTCATTTTCAGTTGAATATTGACAGGCTTGAGAAGGTTCAGAGGATGACAACAAAGATCGTACAAGTTGCTGAGGACGTTTAGTTTAGTTTATTAGGACTTGTATGCCGCCCACTTTCGAGAGACTCAGGACGGCTTACAGATAAAGCAGGGAGGGGGAACATATAAAAATTAAAAATACAGACATTAAAATCACACAACATTCATAACATAAAATGGGGCTGGATAAATCAACAGCCCCAGGCCTGCTGGAAAAGCCAGGTCTTAATCGCTTTGCGGAAGGCCGGGAGAGTAGTAAGGGTCCGGATGTCCACGGGGAGATCGTTCCATAGGGCTGGAGCAGCTACAGAGAAGGCCCTCCCCCGGGGGGTCGCCAGCCGACATTGGCCGGCAGATGGAATCCGGAGGAGGTCTAATCTGTGCGATCTTATAGGTTTCTGGAAGGCAAATGGCAGGAGGCGGTCTCTCAGGTAGTCAGGTCCTAAACCATGAAGGGCTTTAAAAGTAACGACTAGCACCTTGAAACGTGTCCGGAGACTAATAGGAAGCCAGTGCAGCTCGCGGAGGACAGGTGTAACGTGGGTGTACCTAGGTACGCCCACAATCGCTCGCGCGACGTGTCCTATTCAGAAGAGTAAGCAACTTGGGATATTCAGGAAGCCATATATAGGTACATGTAGAAACTACAGGGAAGAGGGCATGAACTATTTTTCCATTGCCATATAAAGTAGGACTAGAAATAATGAGCATAAGTTGCAACTGCCTAGATTTCATTTCAACATAAGGAAAAATATTCTGAGAGTAAGATCTGTACAATAATGGAATAGTCTGTCTATAAAGATAGTGTAGGCTCCATCGCTGGAGATTTTAAAGATTTCAGAAAGTGCTTTCTCTTTCTCATGGAAAGGTTAAAATGGTTTTCCACGCATTGCAGGTGGGAATACATAACCTCATGGTCCATTCCAGCTCTACAATTCTATGATCTCTGACAAGAAGGCACGTGGTTCAAAAGGTAGTCTTAGTGTAGGAATCTTAGGAAGATTAGTCTTAACAATAGTGATACTAGAATCTTAGGAAGATTAAGACACATGTGTAATTTTAGGAAGATTAGACCTGCTAATTTTTGCCAAACTTACTGCTTTCTTTTGCTTTCCAATCCACGCTGAATGTTCTTGATTTTCTTTTAGTGCCATTATTCCTATACCCTGGATTACTTTTCCAATTCAAATCATTTACTGATTGTAAAATTCAGTGGCTGCCCTTCAGGCATCAAGGTTGAGTTGTCTTCTTTTGCTGCCTGCCTCAATGCTTACAAATCCATAAAGCTTTTAACACACTCCTCCCTATTTTTATCCTCTCTTTTCTCTTTCCATTCTTCTTTGCATTCTTGAAAAAAATCATGTTTTGATCATGTATGAATGTAAGTACTATATTTTTTCTGTTGCCTTTGTGTTTTCAGAAAACATGATATCCCTTTTCAGATTATTGGATTAATTTGCTGGATTGGTGGCTTTTTAAAAAATCAGACATACATTCCCTGTATTATTTTGTCTTAAACTCTGCCCGGTTTAAATCAATTGGGCAGCTCAGAACATAAAAACAGAATATAAACAATGTAGATTAAAAACAGCAATAAATATGTGGCAGATATGGTCAAGACAATATCACAAGAACAAGGGTATTAAACTTAACATTCCATTGTCTTGTATCATCTTTTTAAAGACTACATCAGAAGGGGGGGTTGTTTCCTGTTGTGCAGCATCCTCTTCTATTGTATATCATGAGGGATATTGGTAGTGAATAAAATTATGAACTAGACTTAGTCCTCATTTAACAACCACTCATTCAACAACTGTTTGAGTTGCTATGGTGGTGATGAGAGGTAGTTAACTCCCAGTCCTCAGAGTTCTGGCTGCCCCAGCACCTGGAGTCGCATGATTGCAATCTGGGCATTTGGCAACCAGGTACACTTAAATGATTGCAGCATCCTGCAGTCACATAACCATTTGTGACCCTCCCTGCTAGCTTTCAACAAGTAGAATCAATGGGGATGTTACATGGGCATTTATTCCGGGCTAGAATATACTTTGAAAAATGAAGTCTCCATGTTGAAAGGATCCACAATTTCATGCCATTAAGCATAAGAAAACTGTACATTTTTTTTTCTTTATCTCTTTCACCACTAAAATTGGCAGTAGCATCATCCATCTACCTTAGATACTCTATACCCATATTATAGCATCAAATTTGGCAATTACACCTCTGAGTAAATGGGAGTGTAGCCACAGAGATTTCCTGGGCAGCATTAACTACACAAATCCAATGAATCACTTGCATGTTGTTCAAGACACTATTTAAGAAATGTACTTGTAGTTATTGAGTGGAAGGATTTTCCAGAAAAACTGCCTCAACTATTTATACTGAGAAATGCCAGGCAAATTGCTCATGATAACATATAGGAATATTATTTTGAAACTTTGAACAAATGTTTAAAATGCTACTTGAAATTATTTGGTCTCCTTTTTTTATGATTAGACTGAGAGTTAAAGCCAGTGGCAATTAAACATGCATCTGGAGAATTGAAGGTTGTTGATTTTTCCTGTATGACATTATGATTTATTTTCTTTCTTCCCTTTCTTTTTTAACAGGAAAGCTCATAAACACTACTGGTGATCTTCTGTGCTCATTAGCTGAGGATGTTAAATTTCTAGATGAAAAATTATTTGATGCAGAAGGAGAATTTGACTGAAGTAAGGATCTCCATCATGGTGTATTACAAACAACCAAAGGAATGTTATCAATGTCCACCGTTAATAGGTTTTAAAGCAAGTTTCTATTTGGGTCATTTCTTATTTGCAGTATTTTCATTGCAGAAGTTATATAACTCTCCCTTCCATATAGTTAGGTTTTATATAACTGTAAAATGACCACATTATTTTACCAGTGCATATGGTTCTTGGCATAAATGCCCTCATCATGACAACAGTCCCGTCCCCCCCGCTCTTCCAGTGGGCATGAGCAATATCAACAGTTAGAGAGGACAGCTGGAGGAACAGAATAGAAATGCCTCCTGCATTTTGGAAGCTCAGTACAACAGGTTTTCTCCATCTCCTGTGCACTCCACTCCACCCCAAACAATCTGAATCCTCAAAGAAATCCCCAGGCTATTTTGTATTTTCCAAGCTGATGAAGAGGCAGAGGATAGTTCCATCATTGGTATTTTGAGCTGTGTGATGCTTAGAATGTCTCTTAAAAGTTCAACTCATTACTTGAAATTAAACATCCCTCCCTCAGTAAAGGATGGGTGAAATCCTGATAGAATCCTTTTCCAGCTGAAATGTGTGGATGTTTTTCATACTGTAAACATTACTAGTGTAGTGGGACAACTCTACCAAAGTTGTTTTAGAAATCAGTCCTGTGTGTAGATATCTACAGAGCCCTTTCTGACATTTTTCTGTGATTCCTTCCCATACTGCCAGACAATATGAGAAGGCCCATACTGTGTGGGAGAGGGTCTCCTGCATCTTCTACTTTCCAGACCCTGAAGTGAGGGATAGTCACAGCAGTAGCTCCTTCTCTGTTCACAAGACTGTTTATGCTTCCTTGGCTCTACCTGAAGGAGCTATGCTGCATTAGCCCTCATCTCACCAGTGGTAACATGGAGGCCTCTATTACTGATGAGGAAAGTTTCTTGTGCAAGTTGTAGCAGCATAAATATAACAAATCTTATGATCCATTTCATTAAAATACATTTTCTCTTACTTTTTTTCCTTGTAAGAGCATGCTTCTACTTTTGGTCCATCTAAAGCACGGGTGTCAAACTCGCCAGGCCACATTGCCATCATGTGACATTTCATGATGGTTTCCCCCTTTGTGGAGCTGGGGTGGGCGTGGCCTGTGTGTAACACATCTGGCCTGTGGGGGCCGCCAGTTTGACACCCCTGATCTAATGTATCTTTTCAGAACAAAGTGTAAAATGCATTGTTTGTGTGTTGAGTGTGTCTGGCTGTGGAAAAAACTGAATTCAAGTTAGATTAATTTATCAATTATTTAACCTGTAAACTGTGTGTGTTTATATGTGTCGGTTAAATTTTTCCAAAGGGAAGAACTTTATTAATAAAGTACAGCACCTGAACAACTTTTCTCTTTGCTAAGCCTGGGTTTTTTTTTTTAAGAAACGCAATGTGTTTTAGTGTTCGATATCAAAATTGTCTATTAGGAAAGTTTAATGAAATCCTTCTTTTCTTTTAAATATTTCTGAGGTAGTTCTTAATTTCTTTAGGTATTTTCCATCTCTTGTGTTCACTGGCTGCTGATGACCAGAGTGGCATTCCCACAGCATGGGAAATATGCAATTCAAACACCAGGCCCTCCCTGTCCTGCATTTTTTACCCAGTCATATGGGAAAGACAGCTCCAGTAGGAGCAGAGTTGGAGCAAAGGAGAACTTCAGCTGCCATTTTTCTGGAAGGTGCTGTTTCTCTTGGGAAAGGTTTTTTTTATTGCAACATAAATACTGTGGCCTTGAGAAACAGTGATACTCCTCTTATGAAACTAATAAAGGCAATCTGATCTTACCCTTGCCCCAAAGTGAAATGGTAGAGGCAACAACGCCTATAGCAATGACCCTGATATACTGAAAAGTTGGAAATGTCATATTTTTATAAATCAGAGCTAGCAAATTTATTTTCTTACGGCAATCTTTGTCTGATACAGAATTTGCTATCATTCCAAATGGTGCATCTTTTTAATTTTTTTTTTATTAGCAATAGCAATAGCAATAGCAGTAGACTTATATACCGCTTCATAGGCCTTCCAGGCCTCTCTAAGCGGTTTACAGAGAGTCAGCATATTGCCCCCAACAATCTGGGTCCTCATTTTACCCACCTCGGAAGGATGGAAGGCTGAGTCAACCCTGAGCCGGTGAGATTTGAACCGCTGACCTGCTGATCTAGCAGTAGCCTGCAGTGCTGCATTTTAACCACTGCGCCACCTTGGCTCTTATTAAACAGACAACACACACACACAACAATAAAAAACAAAAGAGACAAAAAAAAAGCATCATCACATACAGCATGTCGTTTGGTTACGAGTGTTTTTACATCCATATTCTCGAATAACATTTACCATCACAGATTTTTCATCTAGTATAACTAAATACCTCACTTTCATTGTACAGTATATGTTCAATTACAATTAGTATTATTATTTTTTCCAATAAATCATAATTCCCTTACATTCTTGATTGTCTATTTGATAACAGTATACCTTTATATAATCCCAATGTGAAAGAAAAGAAAAATTACCAACCATTTATATTTGTATATCACTATTTTCAATTATGCATAATTCTACCAATCAACTATCGGGTATGCTTATGTTCATTATTATCCTTGTACATCATACATTCAAACAGAAATCTTATTCCTTCATTTTTCAACAAAATATTCTAAATAGTCACTATATATATATATATATATATATATATATATATATATATATATATATATATATATATATATATATATATATATATATATATATATATATATATATACTTAAAGTCACAACCCCTGGTATGCCCAAGTGTGGGAGGAAGGTCACACTTCCACTCTCTGTCATTAGGCTCGTCACAAGAGTCCATCCAGACAGAAACCCAATATTTTTACTGTTGCCTTTGTTATATTTGTGTTTTTTATTTGTGCTGATAAATAAATAAAGGAAGACTAGTATAGATCTATTTCAAGCTATTTAGC
Organism: Thamnophis sirtalis; assembly: GCF_051295495.1. Taxonomy (NCBI): domain Eukaryota; kingdom Metazoa; phylum Chordata; class Lepidosauria; order Squamata; family Natricidae; genus Thamnophis; species Thamnophis sirtalis. The sequence continues at coordinate 71,124,555 of NW_028261388.1, forward strand.
TCTCATCAGCTAGCCATATCCTTACTGGGATTCGAACCTGTGCTCTATTGCCTCCCAGGCAAGGAGTTAACCATTTGAGCTACAGAGAACGACTCCTTTTATCAGCCAGCCAGGGTGGGAGGTATATACTTAAAGTCACAACCCCTGGTATGCCCAAGTGTGGGAGGAAGGTCACACTTCCACTCTCTGTCATTAGGCTCGTCACAAGAGTCCATCCAAATAACTTTTGCCTCAAGATGCATTTAACGACTTGTATTTCAAGATAAGAAACATATTTTGAATACGTAATATACCTTTGCTGATAAATTACATTTAAAATATCATTTAAATATATATTCTATGTAGATCTTTCTATGCTGGGAAATTTTAGACTTAGGAAAGAGACACAGTGGTGAAACAGACAGAAATAGCCAGATCCATCAACTGTCGTCTTTTTTCTGCTGCTGCACTTCTTAAGTTAGTAATTTGTTTCGAAAGTTTACTCCATTTCTCTTATATACTCCTGGATGAGATCATATATTGCTGTCAAGGTCAGGTGTCAGTACACTAATGGTACCCACCTGCATATCTCACTCTCTGGCATTCCAAATCATATCTATAACTTCGAGGCTATTGGCATTTGAATGGGGGAAGAAACAATCAGCTTTAACTCTAAGCAAGAGTGAGGGGCTAAGCATGAAAACTGGGAGAATCATTGTCTGCGGACTTTCTACCTACAGTTCTAAACAATTTTGCATTTCCTCATTTGAGATTGGTATGCAAACTGGGGGGGGGGGGTTCCTAGGCTTAAGGCTAGGGTGTCAAATTTGATTTCATTGAAGGCCGCATCAGTGTTCTGTTTGACCTCCGGAGGCCAAGGTGGTCATTGCCAAGATGGGCATGACCAACTCAACATCATTCATGTGGTGGCCCGAATGCTCTGCCAGTGAAAATGGGCCCCCGGACTCCATGTGTGGCCCTCCATTTTTGCTGGCAGAGGTTTGCAGGAGGCTGGGGTAGCTGAAAACATAGCTTGGGAGCCTGTTTTCGCTGGCAGAAGCACCGTGGGCCAGTCCTTTGCTGTTTCCAGGGCAGTCCCGCAGACTGGATCTAAGTACCCCGCAGGGCAGATTCAGCCCCCGGGCCGTGAGTTTGACACCCCCTGCTCTAAGGTGTCTCAAAGAGCAAGAGGAAGACGTAGCCAGGAGGGTGTTTGCACAGATTTATGTTGTGCACAATTTGAACTGTTTCTGAACTGGACCTCCACACAGTCACTTGTGCGGCTGGCTCAAAATGCAACATTATGCAGAGCTTAGTATGCCCATAAGGCTGCACTGGTTACCAAAAAGCTTTGGGTGCACTTCAAAGTGCTAATTACCACCTATAAAGCCTTACATGCTAATTATTTGAGGCATCATCTGCCCATGGATTCTGCCCATCCCATGTGCTCAGAATTGGCATATTCTGGGTCCTGTACATTTCATCCAAGAAGGTCTCTGTGGAGCCTGCCTTCTGGGATCATATCCCCTGAAATCCAAAGCATCCCCACTCTGCTCTTCTTTCAATGAACCTTTAGGATCTGGCTCTTTTCTCAGGCTTTTTGACTCTTTGAAAATGTGATTTTTAGAAAAATGTGAGATTTTCCCTCTGAGTTTAACATTTCTTTTGTTGATCGCCTTTTGTCTTCCCCATTTCTATTTCTGCTTGCCTCCCAAAGTCATCTGGAGTTGGATGGTCTTGCAAATAAATTAAATAATATCAATATGAAATCAGTTCAAACCTTAATCATATTACTAAATTTAGACCATACCAAAACACATTGTTCCATTCTATCATTCTTAACGTATGAAGATATTTTTTAAAGATGAATAAGGAGTGCATAACTTGCTTCCTTTCCTTAATGTTAAAGAGCAAAACATTTTTTGTTTCTACATAAATACTATTTTTGCCAAATCCCAGGCTTCATATAATTGAAATTCTTCAAGAAAAGTCAAAGAGTATGTAGATAAAATGCATGACAAAATTTTCTTCATTAAAAAAAATGTAGGCGCACTGTCTATGTACACCTTATGTACACCAAAGCAGCACACACCCACAGCCTTTAACTATAAGAAAGCTTGCCTGTCACAATAAAGTATATCCACCAATGAGATTACAGCATACAAACCAACTAAAACTTAATGCTGACTGGCTGTCATATCTGATTACACAATGTGTCCACCCAACAATGATTTCTACTTCATTTTATTACTGAAATGTAAATACTGTTTGTGAAAAGAGGTATGGTAACACCCTAGCTCTTGTATACAAAGTGAGATAACAATTGCTCCTTCTCCAAACATTTATAAAAGAAGATGTGGAAAGAAAGACTGAAATGTCTTCAAATGAAAATCAATACAAGTGAACAAACTGCTGTTTCAGATTTGTATGAACCTCTGATGACATCTAGAAATGCTTCAACCAAAGGCCCTGGGCTCCAGAGTGATCTTATTTTTGAGCAAATTGGGCGCCGTATCAAAGGTGTTGGCAGTCAACTTGTGAAAAAGGTGAATGCTGTCTTTCAGTGGGACATCATGAATGGAGGAAAGGTGGTGGCCCAGTGGACCCTGGATTTGAAGTCTGGTTCCGGTCAGGTCTATCCAGGAGCATCTCACGAGCCTGCCAACACAGTTTTTATTCTCTCTGAACATGATTTCATGGAGCTCGCTTTGGGCAAGATAAAGCCACAGAAGGCTTTTCTGTTTGGGAAAGTGAAGGTGAAGGGCAATATTCTACTCGGTCAGAAACTGGAGATGATTCTCAAAGAGTATGCAAAGATCTGAAGTCCTTCCTTCCTGGCAATTACAGCTCTCTTTTTCTCTTTAGTCAAGATGTTGGTTATAGAGGAGGACGAGATTAAAATGCGGAGTATTTTAGTGGAAAACATAACTGTTCAAGTTTACGTTTCCTTTAAAGATATTTGAACTCTCTAGTGTTATCAGACTGATAAATAGTATACTAATTTTTTTTCCTCACAAATTCACCTTTTAAGACATGCCATTGTTTCAGCAGCAGGGAAGGTGCAGCTCAGTCATGAGTAGTCATGATGTGCTGGAGAAAATCCCCATTGTTTATTCTCTTTATGTGTACGTGTGTGTATATATATCTTTCATACACAAGTGAGAGAGTGAGTACACTTTCGTGCCTCTTGTACCATACAGAAAAACTATGAAGAAATTACAATGAGGAAATCCGAAATCTGAGTTCTCTTCTTTGTACTCTCAATATAATTTTTTTGGGGGGGAAATTAAGACATTATGAGTATATGAGAAACTGACATTACAATTCGGGCCTTGGAATGGAGAAAAGTTCACATCAAATGGGTATATATAAAAGGATAAGAGCATACAAAAAGGCATCCCAGATTTATAATATAATATAATTTATGGAGCTTGGCTATGGTTTGTTTATATATCTAACGCAGCGGTGGGTTCCTACCGGCTGAACAAGTGGTTCGCTTTACAGCTGGTCCAGAATGCAGCCGCGCGAGCGATATGGGGTGTATCTAGATACACCCATGTTACACCTATCCTCCCCGAGCTGCACTGGCTCCCCATTGGTCTCTGGATGCACTTCAAGGTGCTAGTCGTTACTTTTAAAGCCCTACATGGTTTAGGACCTGACTACCTGAGAGACCACCTCCTGCCACTTACCTCCCAACGACCAACAAGATTGCAGGTTGGGCCTCCTCCGGGTGCCGTCAGCCGGACAATGCCAGCTGGCGACTCCCCGGGGGAGGGCCTTCTCTGTTGCTGCGCCGGCCCTGTGGAACGATTACCCGCCGAGATCCGGATCCTAACCACTCTCCCGGCCTTCCGTAAAGCCGTCAAGACCTGGCTGTTCCGGCAGGCCTGTGGCTGTTGATTGATGTCCAGCCCCGCTAAGATGGAATGGATGATGTGATATTTTAATATTGTATTTTTACTTTTAAATTTTAAATGTTTCTTTGTCTTGTTGTGAGCTGCCCAGAGTCCCAATGGGAGTGGGCGGCATACAAATTTTATTAAACTTGGAAACTTGGAAACTTTATGTGTGCTATGCGCACATGCACAGTTTAGCAAAAATTGAACGTCCGCGTTGCAAACAAGGAAAGGAGCAAGGAAAACAGCTGAGGGGCAGTAATTCAATCTGCTGCCACTGATCAGCTGGGCTTCGGAAGCAAAAATAAAGGTCAGTATAACTCGGGGGGTGGGGGGCGGGCCCACTTTCACGGAAACAGAGAACTGGTTTGCTCTCGGCTTGCAGTCAGAGCCGAACCGATCCGAACTGGTAGAAACCCACCACTGATCTGAAGATGTCCTTGAATACTAGTTCAAAACAAATCCCGAGCACATCAGAAAAAATGGCTTTTCAATTTTTAGTAGCACCTAATATTTGTGTGTTAAGATGGGTCTCGAAAGTATCACCAGACTGACAGGTTAATATATTATTACTTCTCTGTTTTATCTATATATCAATCAAATTATTTATTATTCTGTTTCTAATTATATGGCTGTCCAACTCAAACCACATGACTCTAGGTCAGTGTTTCTCAACCTTGGCTACTTGAAGATGTCTGGACTCCAACTCCCAGAATTCCCCAGCCAGCGAATGCTGGCTGGGGAATTCTGGGAGTTGGAGTCCAGACATCTTCAAGTAGCCAAGGTTGAGAAACACTGCTCTAGGTGGTGTACAAGGAAAAAAACTTCTGTAGCTTATGCAACATAAGGTAAATATAAGGAAAATTCAGTCCAACTCACCCCACAGGGTTGTTGTGGGGATAATAGGAGGAGGAAGGTATTTTGGATATGTTCACCACCTTGATTTATTTGTAAAAATAATAAAGGCAGGATATAAATAAACAAAAATAATACAGTGCATTAAAACTCATTAGACCAGTAAATTGACATCCAGACAGAGGTGGGTTCCTACCAGTTCACACCTATTCGGTAGAACCGGTTCATCAAATCTACCGAACCGGTTAGAAGAGGTTCCACCAGTGGACCCGGAAAGCAGACCACACCTACAGAAGAGGTTCCAAAATGTTTTGAAACCCACCACTGGTCCTTGGATATGATTATTCTACACTATCATGCTCATATTTATAAAACTCAGTGCCTCTGTGAAAGGAAAGGATGACTTCTGCGTTTGTGGTGCAATCAGAACATTGCGTGTGTTGAAGTTGTTTTAACGCAAACCAAAGATGCCTTTTAAAAAACAAGTTTACATCATATTCTTATGCATGCCTGTGCTGTGTGTGAGGTAATTTAAGGTGGTTCTGACAAGTGTCGTCATCTTCATATCCGGTCACATGGGTGGCAAGCCACTCTCATCCGGTCACATGGGTGGCAAGCCACTCCCACAAAGGAGGCCACACCCACAGAGTAGGTTCGAACAATTTTTGAAACCCACCACTGCATCCAGACTAAAAATTGTTCTGTCCGTCCAATTGGAATTCCACCCAGTTTAACCTGAAAAGAGCGACCAATTTTGACTCACTTTCTAAAGGTCTGCAGGATTTGATGTCTACTGTATATTGTTGGAACAGATCATTTTAAAAAATGGGGCCACCACCAAGAAGACATGCCTCTGAGGTCTTACAAGTGTAATTGTTTCAGTGATTAAATATAATTGTTTCAGTGATATAACCGGGAGGATTCCTCTTTGCTGAGTGAGAAATAACCTGATACTTGAAAGTAGTTGACCCCCCCCCCCAAATAATCCAGTTTTATGCCATGTAGGGCTTTATGGGTGATCACCAGTATTTTTAGTTATAGCAGAAACCTATTGGAAGCCAGTTCATCTAAAGGGAGTAAATTGGAGTAAAAGGGCATGATGAGGAATGTCCATAACTACTGTACTCATACTTTCGTGTTCTAGACCAGTTAAATCTTTCAGGTGATCTACAAGGTATTCCCAATTGGGAGTGACTAAGGCATGAGTAACTGTGACAAGTGCTCCTCTGCCATACCCCCTAGCCATAGGTGCCACCTGCTTTTCCAGCAGGAGCTGTGAATCCAGGAGGATTCCCAACTTGTGCACTGAATCTGAATTGTGCAGTGTGGCTCTGCTCAGAACAGGTCAATAGTAGAATTTCCAGTTCTAGGACTCTTGGACCAAATCAAATAGACACTCAATCTTGGAAGAGTTAAGCCAAAGCCTGTTCTTCCCCATCCAGATCCCCACAGCCACCCAACACTAGAAAAGAACCTTGACAATGTCATCTGGGTGACCAGGGATAGCGATCTACATTTGGGTATCATCAACATAGTAATGATACCATGGCCATGCTGATGTTAATCTCTGCCAGTACCTATATTCATATGTTAAGAAGGAGAATGGAAAAAAGAAAGCCTTCATGGTATTGGACCTGGGTACTTGAGAGACCGCCTGCTGCCAATTACCTCCAACAGACCGATTAGATCCCACAGACTAGGCCTCCTCTGAATTCCATCCACTGGCCAATGCCGATTGGCGACCACCCGGAGGAGGGCCTTCTCTGTGGCTGCTCCAGCCCTCTGGAACGAGCTCCCCGTGGAGATTCGGACTCTCACCACCCTCCAGGCTTTCTGCAAAGCCCCCAAAACCTGGCTGTTCCGACAGGCCTGGGGCTGATGAGTTCCTGTCCCCGCTCGAATGGTGTGTATGTTAAGCTGCTTTTAAATTGTGGTATTGTCTGTCCATGTCTTTTTCGCCCTATTTGTATCCCCTACCCCCGCCCCCTGACTTGAGTTGTGAGCCGCCCTGAGTCCCCTCAGGGAAAAGGGCGGCATAGAAATATAATCAATTCAATTCAATTCAATTGTGGGTCCCCATAAAGCAGGGATCTAGTACAAGAAAGCTGCTCCAACCCACAACCCGCTCTTAACAACCCAATGGGGACTGTCAGGATTGTTTTCAGGATGCAGTAATGTAATCTAGCATCGCACAGTGATAGAAATCCCCACCCCAAGTACTATTGTTAAGTGAGGATCTCCTATAGTTACAAACTATTAATGAAATATTTCCCGAATTGGGGTATATAACAGATTAAATGAGATGAAACTACATGGATACATGAAATTTACAAGAAGCAGAATAGCAAATGTGTTGACAAAAATGACAACAAAAGGCTGGTGAAACGTGAATAGATGCATGGAACACGGTTCCACCACAAAACCGCGTTCGACTAAAGGGCACTCGACGAAACTGCGTAGCTGACATCATCACAGGGCGACAACAGCGCGGAGACAGAAGCACGCTGTAAACGCTAAACCTAAAATTAACCCCTAAACCTAACCCCCCTAAACCTAATCCTAACCCTAACCCTAACCCTAACCCTTAATCTAACCCTAAACCTAACCCTAAACCTAACCCTTAAGCTAACCCTAAACCTAATCCTAACCCTTAACCTAACCCTAACCCTAACCCTAACCCTTAACGTAACCCTAACCCTAACCCTAACCCTTAACCTAACCCTAAAGCTAACCCTAAAGCTAACCCTAAACCTAACCCTTACCTTAACTTGAATTGGCTTGCTTTCAAAACGCTATTTAAAGCGCCCTTCTTTCTCCACGTTCGCTGTTGTCGCCCTGTTGATGACGTCATCGACGCGGTTTAATCGGGCGTGCTTTAGTCGAGCGCGGTTTTGTCGTGCCACGATGGAACACAGCTTACAGAAATAATAAGGAGAGTTTTGAACAAGAATACCACAGTGGAGAAGGCCCTTGGGTTTCTGGGAGAAAGATAGATATAAATCAAATAAATAATAAATAATGTACCTGGTAAAGCTAAAAATTCCACAGTACCTTATGAAACAATTGGCTCCCAATGAATCAGTTGCTGACAGCATAAATGTTCAGCTGCAAAGATTGAATGTGCTTTGACAACAAGGTCATAGTAACTGCTCCAAATTCTTGAGCTTAAACCAATGCAAAACAGTGCATTGCACAAAGCGTCTATTATTATTTTCCTATTTTGTCACTTTTAAAAGGCACCAGATGGTGTCCTTGGCTTTTATTTTGTTTCTGAAATTCAAAGCTAATAATATTTCATGGAAAAGGCAAATAGCAGTGGTTGAAGCTTTCTTGGGTCTATAATTCCAAGCAGCATTTGATATTTTCATGAGAACACTTTATGGGCTTGTTTCTCTAAATACAGAATTTTGAACATATGGTGCATCAAAACCAGAAGGCAGGCAGAGAACAATCTGCAAAAATAAAAACAAAAATTATAATAACAAACAAAGGGAAATGATGAATAAAGGGAAATAATATCTCATGTATCATGACATTAATTTGCCCCACAGTTTCCACCCTGGTTATTTCTTGAGAATATAAAATATGGAGTTAACTCCTTGATAGACTACTGATTTTATTTCAAATTTTCATACACATTCATGTAGGTTAAAATTCTCAAAGTATTGTTGGTCTTGATAATATGGATTAATTTAGTGAATTAAAATTTCCAAGTATTTTAAAAAATTTTAATTTTTTCAGTGGAAGTTGCCTACTGTACCTCTGCAAGAATAATTAAAATATTGTTAATGTTAGAGATCAGACAGATACTTCATTACAAATTGTTCCTGCTTCTAGAGAAGCAGGAGAATGACTTACCTTCAGATCAGAATGATTCCTCTTATTTAAACTGGGTTCCCAAACAATGGCACTCTAAAATGTGAAAGAAAGTTGAGATTGAGAGATTGAGAGATTGAGATGCTTTATTTATATGCCGCCCTTTTCCCTGGGGGGACTCAGGGCGGCTCACAACTCAAGGGGAAGGAGGACAAACAAGTCACAAACATGAAAAACAATACATCATTAAAAACACAACAGTCATACAATTCGAGTGGGGTTAAAATCTTTAGCCCCAGGCCTGTCAGGACAGCCAGGACTTAAGGGCTACACGGAAGGCCTGGAGGGTGGTGAGGGTACGAATCTCCACGGGGAGTTCGTTCCAGAGGGTCGGAGCAGCCACCGAGAAGGCTCTCCTCCGGGTAGTTGCCAGCCGACATTGGCCAGCTGATGGAATTCGGAGGAGGCCTAATCTATGGGATCGTATCGGCCTAGTGGAGGTAATTGGCAGTAGGCGGTCTCTCAAGTACCCAGATCCAATACCATGCAGGGCTTTGTAGGTGACAAGTAGCACCTTGAAGCGCACTTGGAGATCAACAGGCAGCCTGTGCAGCTCCCGGAGGATAGGTGTAAGTAAAGTAAGAATAAAGTGTATTTCCACATTTAATTTTGAAAACACAGAAGTTCAAAAGACACTGAATGAAGTGCATGTAGATTTAATAGTAAACTGAAACAGAAGCTAGGGGGACAGCGAATTTCCTTTGCAAAGTTTAAAACCACCCTCATTCCCCATTACAAATTATTCTTGTGTATTGTGTGAATGATTTGGTAATTGTGCTGTCATTTTTATAAATACTAGATGACAAGATGAAGGATTTAATGTAGCTTTAAAATGTTTTGATTATATAGTTGTATTTTTCTCTGTTGCAAGACCATGTACTGAGAGATGCTTAAAAATATGTTATGATCATAGGAATTTTTTTAGATTGGCTATAAATAATGGGGATAGAAAGATTTTCTGATTACACACAAACACAATCCAGGGGTGGGTTGCTGCCGGCATTAATGCCAGTTCAGCATGCAAAAAATTGAATCCCTGCCATGTGTGTCCATAAACTGTTGGATCCAGGACAGCCCTCTTAAGCGTGGAATACACCATACTTCTTTAGAGCTGTTCAAATCACCCTTTCTAGAAAAGTGGCATTGATAATATCTTGCATTCATCTCACACACACATACACTCAGCTTTGCAGATGAGACAGGAGGGCTCCCCACTCCCAAGGTAGAGATTATACCAGAGAGTAGTCTATTTCTCGTGACCCGTCAAAACCACGGTCAACAAAAGCGCGCTCGACGAAAGCGCGTACCTGACGTCATCAGCAGCGCGATGAAAATTTTTTAAAAAAAATTAAATTAAAATTAAAATAAAATTAAAGCAAGCCGATTCACATAAAGGTAAGGGTTAGGTTTAGGGTTAGGGTTAGGGTTAGGGTTACGTTAAGCGTTAGGGTTAGGTTTAGCGTTAGGGTTAGGTTTAGCGTTAGGGTTAGGTTTAGCGTTAGGTTAAGGGTTAGCGTTAGGTTTAGCGATAGGTTAACGGTTAGGTTTAGGGTTAGGTTTAGGGTTAGGTTTAGGGTTAGGTTTGGGGGGGTTAGGGTAAGGTTTTCACTTTAATTTTAAATTTACCGCTCACATCGCGATGTTTTCGTCGTGCTGTGATGACGTCACGTACGCGCTTTCATCGAGCGCGCTTTTGTCCACCGCGGTTTTGTGGTGGAACCCTATTTCTTGGAGTCCACAAACCAAGAGAGTCCCTCATAACAGAGTTAAGTAATGCCAAAGTTACCACATAGATTTTGCACAGGACTCACGATTTCTGGGAATCTGAGCAATTTGGTTGGTAAAATATTGCACAATCGGGTGTCAAACATCTATTCGTCCTTCCCCATGAGGGAATAACTGACAGTCAAACAGCCCATAAAGGAGAAGTATTGGTGTTTTGGCTCCTTTATTAATATAACAAAAGCTCAGAATTAAGTTTGTACTTGTGCTCGATCAAGTTCACTTTTGGACTTTTTCCACGGGGCTCCAGGGCATTATTTCTGTTGTTTCACCTCCCAAAGTTCTTGAGTAAACAAAAACACATCATGGGATTGGCACAAAGAAACAGGTTGCACGATTTCATCGAGAGCCCTAGTCACCACCTATTGGCAAAGACTAACCAGGAAATAATTAGAACTACCTGTCAGATCAAATTCTCCCAATCCATTAATCCATGGAGTGGACCCACTTGGTGATTTCCTCCCTGCAGAGGTGTGAAGTGAAGGGATTTAAAGATGATCTTGGAGTGAAAGAACCACTAAAGAGGAACTTATACTAGCAATTACATATTCCAGAGGTGGAAGCAAACATGAGAAAGAAACTCAGACCTTGATTTTGCTAACATCAGCGGAGTCAGAAAAACATTTGGACAGGCTTTCAAAGTTCCGTTATTATACCCTACATGACAATAAAGTGGTATTCTTGAGATCCCAGCCATACTTGCTTCTCCTGGCCTTCCTCAAAAGGCTGAAATCAATCCCTTAGGCTTTTCCAAGTTTCTCAAGAAAGTTATCAACAAATGGGAATGAAGAAAGAGTAGCTAACAGATTCTTTGCAAGAGATGAATCAGTGAAATGAAGTATACAACATGAGACTTGCATGGTATTTGCAGAAGTGAGCTTCCAATATATATTGTTCATTAATATTTTAATTATCTTTTTCAACACAGAGGAACAAGTCCACATTTCTGGAGTTCTTTTTATAAGTCTGTTGATAATGTTACTTTTTTTGTTGTAGAGCTAGATGGATTGCTTATACATTTAATTGTTAATTTATACCATGTAACTTCCCAACAGTTTGAGATTAATTAAAAAGCCAACTTGTTGTTTCTGCTTTTTTTGGTTCTCTCACTATGTTATCTTTTTGTTCCTTTAATATATGTATGGCTATAGAACCCCTTCCATTATGATATGATGTAAGATGTGAAAGAGAAAAGCAGTTTTTAATCATTTAATCAATGAATTCACATTCAGGAAAAATGCTGTAATATTAAAGTTTTCGCTGCCTTTGGATTTTTAGCTTTCTATGGTCACATATACATAAAAGCCTGAACTATTCTCTAGTAACTTGTTAATGCAGTACAAACCATAAATTTAGTACTGCATTTTTGTAAGTTTCCAGCTCATTTGCAAGTGTTAATGACACACAGCTTTAATTACATGGTTGGATTTAGCTTTATAAATATTGTGTTTTACACACGAGTACCAAATTGATATTTTTAGGACTAATTTAAAATGTATTGTGATTAGCCAGCGTTAAAGCGCAAATAAGGTTTCTCCCTCAAATAAATTGCCTTTGAAGTGGGAAATTCTTACATTCCTGTACAGCCTCATTGAGAGGAAAGATTTTAGAAAGATTTCTCTATCCGTAATTCCATAATTTTCCCGAAGACTTCCTTTTCAGGTACCAGAGGGTGAAGGAGTGAATGTGAAACTAACATATCATCCCCCCTTCAATTGGAGACAACTGTTTTAGGAATTTATGATGCCTAGGTATTTCCAGAAATCCTCTCGTTGTATGAATAAGAGTCACTGAACTCAGAGAGTTTTATAAAAAAAATTATGATTGCTGAACTCAGCCCCAATTGTCTGGAGTTTTCCACAATCTCTCTGCCTTCCCTTCTTTCATTCCCTCATTTCAATTATTCTTGTAAATACAACTCTTCCTTCTCCACATCCCAACTCTGTTCTGTTTTTTCCCCATTTGTTGTTTCTGTTAAAAGGGGAGGTATTTGTGTGTGTTTTGCCATGTTTTATAGACAATGTTAATCACCATTTATCCATTCAGTTCCTTCCAATTATAATAACATTCCTTCCAACTCTGTTATTCTATATTCTGTATTCAGTTAATTTTTATCTTAGTCCTGCTCTTTCTGGAGTACATATCTGACCAATGTTGTATAGAAGTAGTCTTGACTTACAACTACAATTGAACCCAAAATTTCAGTTGGAAAAGCAATCATACTTCTGCCCCATTTTATGATCTTTCCTGCCACAATTTTTAAGCGAATCATTGCAGTTATCAAGTTAGTAACCTGGTTAAGTGAATCTGGCTTCCCCATTGACTTTGCTTCTCAGAAGGTCACAACATCCCATATTCAGTGTCCCATGGTTGCCATCTGCAATCTTCATTGCCACTTGACAAGCAAAGTCAATGGGGAAGCCAGCAGGAAGTCGCAAATGAAGATCATGTGATGTTGACTAATGACAAGGGATTCACTTAACTGGCAACCATAACTGCCATAGCTGTCGTTGTAAATTAGCATTGACATATGACATCATGCTTTGTGACAGATCTGCTTACAGGGTTGCCAGTCCCAATTACCATAATTAAGCAAGAATTACCTGTATTTCCTCCTTAGTCATGAAAGCTGGCTGGGTGACTTTGGGCCTCTCTTTGCCTTTCAGCCCTAGACTGGGAAATAAAATATTTATCTACTAACCTACACTGGACCGAGATGGCGCAGTGGTTAAATGCAGCACTGCAGGCTACTTCAGCTGACTGCAGTTCTGCAGTTCGGCTGTTCAAATCTCACCGGCTCAGGGTTGACTCAGCCTTCCATCCTTCCGAGGTGGGTAAAATGAGGACCCGGATTGTTGTTGGGGGCAATATGCTGACTCTGTAAACCGCTTAGAGAGGGCTGAAAGCCCTATGAAGCAGTATATAAGTCTAACTGCTATTGGACCAGCTTGGAAGATTATGCTTCCTAAGCTTCAATAACAAATGTATATGTGTTGTTGCTGTATCATCATCATCATCGTCGTCGTCATCATTGCAAAGGTTATAATGATGATGACGATGATGAAGATAATGATGACGATTATGATGATGACGATGATGATGATGATACAGCAACAACACATATACATTTGTTATATGCATATATTTTATTGGGAGCAAAATCCTCTGGGATTATTTAGTTAGATTTGGCAACTAGGCATACACAAACTGGAAGTGCATTTTATTTCAAGCTAGAAATAAAATGTTCACTTGATCAAATCTTCTGACCTCGCCACATTATACAAGAACAAAACTCAAAAGATAAGAACCGATGGTCCTCTTCACCATTCTTTCAACTTTAAATGTGTTTTTATTTTCCATTTCATTTTCGTACAGTCACATATATACTGTGCATAACCGGGGCCATATAACATTAAACAATAAACACAGCCATTCCTCTTGTCGGCAATACCCCCCAAAATAGAAACCCAATGTACCTCTTCGACCCTCCATACACCCTTTCTTTCGCCCCCCCTCCAACTTCCCTTCTTCCCTCCATCATTCCCCTCTACCCTACTTCCCCTCCCCCTCTACCACTCCTCTCTCTCGATACACTCCCTCCCTTCCTGCTCCCCCTCCCTCCAGTCCTCTCTCCCACCCTCGCTACCCCTCTTTCTTCTATCACCATTCTTCAGGTAACAGCTAGTTTCCTATCCTAAAAGTCCAGCTAACCAGGCACTGTATTGAAAGGCACAGCCACATGCTTCAGAATGTATGGGAACACGAGCTGGTAGCACCTCTTTTACGCAGCATGTTTTCCAAGAGCCAAGGTGGCGCAGTGGTTAAATGCAGCACTGCAGGCTACTGCTAGATCAGCAGGTCAGCGGTTCAAATCTCACCGGCTCAGGGTTGACTCAGCCTTCCATCCTTCCGAGGTGGGTAAAATGAGGACCCAGATTGTTGGGGGCAATATGCTGACTCTCTGTAAACCGCTTAGAGAGGCCTGAAAGGCCTATGAAGCGGTATATAAGTCTACTGCTATTGCTATTGCTATTGCTATTTCCTGGGACTGTGTAGCTACTCTGTCAATAACTGGGGCTTGCACATCCAACCGACTCTAAAGTAGTTTTTCAGGTTTGTATTAGAAGTGCTGCAAATCCTTGCTAATTTATTACCAGTACTTATTTAAACATTTGCATACTGCCTGCTCCCTTACGAGGTTCATAAGATAGGAAAGCTAGACACTGCACAGAATATTTATAGATATTAATAATTTTTATGTGTAATTTTCCTTTTTTTCTGAAGGAATCAATGTTAAGTTCAGAGTCATTCTTCTTTTCAGTATGTAGTTTATTAGTTTTAAACTATGGAAAGATTTTCCAGCTGTTCCTGCTCTGTTCCCTAAGAAGAACAATCCTTGTCATTGCTCAAATTCACACCGGCTATAAGTGAGACATCTTATTCACTTTGGGGCACAGTTCACTGGGTGACTAACTGACAAGATCTTATATAAATATGTTTTATCAATTGGCATGTCTGGTGCCATGACTGAGCATACAAACTACATACAGGGAATCTCCTGCTGCAGGAATGGACCAATGGTAAGGCAAAAGGCAATCACACTTTTAAAATTATGGAATTGGGAGAAGTATAACACAGACTCTTCTCTTTTTACCTTGCCATAAGCTTAACACCTTATAGCATTTTGATACAAATTTTAAAAACATTTCTTGTACCTAGCTAAGTTTAAAGACAAGGGAACAATTCAAACAAAGTAGATGAATTTAAAGAGGAATTATCTTGATGAGGATTAGTTAAAGAGGTTGCAATATCATGATCATAGGTGCAATTATTTGTATTAGTTATTGAGTTAAAAACATTTTTAAAAAAGCTTTGAAGAATGTAAAAGGAAGAATTTCTGACACTATATGCTTATGGTCAGATAAAGGTCAGTTTTAACTGTGTGTCATCTGAACCATTCAATATCTTCAATGGCATAATGAGGAGAAGCCCAATAAAACTGACAATGCAATGGAATGATAATAGAAAAACAAGGATGAAATTCTGTAGAACAACAGGGTTCCACCACAAATCCGCAAAGCCCTTATCCGCGGAGACATAAGCGTGAAGACTAATTCACGCCGTTCGAAGCGCTAAGGAAAAACTCGACCCTACCGCGATGACATAATCACGGAGGGCAAATCCGTGCATTCCCAAGCACTCAGTACCCTAAACCTAACCCTAAACCTAACCCTAAACCTAACCCTAAACCTAACCCTAAACCTAACCCTAAACCTAACCCTAAACCTAACCCTAACCCTAACCCTAACCCTAACCCTAACCCTAACCCTAAACCTAACCCTAAACCTAACCCTAAACCTAACCCTAACCCTAAACCTAACCCTAACCCTAACCCTAACCCTAACCCTAACCCTAACCCTAACCCTAAACCTAACCCTAACCCTAAACCTAAACCTAACCCTAAACCTAACCCTAACCCTAACCCTAAACCTAACCCTAAACCTAACCCTAACCCTAACCCTAACCCTAACCCTAACCCTAAACCTAACCCTAAACCTAACCCTAAACCTAAACCTAACCCTAAACCTAACCCTAACCCTAAACCTAACCCTAAACCTAACCCTAAACCTAACCCTAAAACAAACCCCTAAACCTAATCCTAACCCTTACCTTAATTGAAATCGGCTTTCTGCCGCGGCGCCGTTTTAAAGCGCCCTTCTGTTGCTGCGCTGTTGTCGCGGCAGTGATGACGTGCAATGATGATGTCGCGGCTTTAGCGATGCGTTTATGTCTCCGCGGATAAGGGCTTCGCGGTTTTGTCGTACCACGGAACAACAGAAGGAAGAAAATAGAGGAGCTTTTTCTAAAACTCAAGATTGCCATAAATAAAACAAAGGAAAATGAGAAGAGGATTTACTTCTTAAAGTTATTGTAACTATAAAACTGAAACAAAAAATATAATAAAAACATAGCAGTATGGAGTTCTTGATACTCTCTGAGCTTGGTCACTTGCTTGCAGATGCTTCCTTATACAGTTAGGAAACATTATCCGTCCTAAAGATTGGAGGTTTGTTTATACACAGTAGCTTGCCGTACCAATGTTGTGTGTGTGTGTGTGTGTCTGTGTGCGTGCGTGTGTGTTTTGTGTGTGTGTGTGTGTAGTTTTCTTCTTCGGAATTCCTTGATTAGGGTATGATTTCTGCTTGATTGTTAATCCTTATTTATCTGGGTGTTGATTGATCACTGAGAGGATATGTTCTAGTCTTTTTATTTCCAGCTTAGCTTTTTTATTGTCATTTTGGAATGGGATATAAATATGGTATATCTCTATGTGTAAATGGATGACTGATTTGTCTGAATGTCACATTTTCAGGAATTGCATTTTTGGATTTAGTTTGGTCTATGATATTTATAGTTTTCCAGTTGAAACTATGGTTGATTCTATCCATCTGTTGTGAGATTTCATTGTGTCTTCTGACTGCTAATTAATCCAGTTGTATCTTCTGACTGCCTGTTGGTCCAACTCTGTCTTCTGACAACCAGTTGGGTCTTCTGGCCAACTACAGTAGTAGTCAAAAGGCATGATGAAAACTCTTTAATTCACTGGACAACAAAGATTTTGCTTCCTGAACTCTCTTAGCTGTATCTTATGGATTTTTGGCTGCTAATCACAAAAATTATCTGTAATTTAACATATCGTGTATTGCTTTATAAAAAATCATCTGTTTTTACACATTGGCTATGCTACACACAAGAAAAATACAAAAACATGGAACTGTGATTGAAACACATCAGGAGATCAAGTACAACTGGAATATCTGTGGAGATCTAAAAGTAATGGCTCTGTTGCTTAGAATGCAGCTCCACTATATCAACTACTGTTGTCAAATATGCAAATTGGACAGCAGTGCAAGAGAGTTTCATTACATTAAAAAGAAATGGCCACTCTGAAAAAAGTTAATTTGATGTCAGAAAAATATGGCACATGACATGAACCACTTTTTGATCTGATAAACATATTTTTGCCTCGGCTTCACATAAAACTCAGAGAGACGGAAAATTTTGTGAAGGTGATCAGCAAGGAAAGTTTTCATTATTTGAGACAGATGTTTCCAAAAATAATTGATGTCACGATTAAGGAAGGCATCAGTTATTCTTGAAAACAACAGATCAGATATGTCATCAATGACAACTGGTTCGAAGATCTGTTGGTCAGGCCAGAGAAAATCACCTGGAAAGCATTCAGAATGTTGTTGAAAATTTTCTTGACACCCACAGAAAAACAAATTACATCCAGCTGGTTGACAAACCTCTCACAACATAAAAGACTATGAAATGTCACTGAAGATTCATTTTCTGCATTCACATTTGGACTTCTTTCTGCAAACTCTACGTGGAGTTAGAGACAAATATGGTGAAAGTTTTCACAAGGCATTGCCACAATTGAAAAACAATATCAGGGCAAATGGAATCCATCAATGCTGGCTGACTATTATTGAACACTGCAGTGAGATACATAGGATACTGAATACAAACAATAATCAGCAGCAAACACCTTTAGTCCTGTTGAATTCATGCGGTGTATTGGAAACACTAATTAAATACAGGTAGTCCTCCAGATATGACTGTAATAGTCTGTCCACTACAGTCACATGTCACAGCAGTTATTAGGTGGAACGTGCCACAGACAGGTGGTATTCAGCCGTTTCCAGGGGTGACTTTCTCGCCCCGTTCCAACCAGTTCGGTTGGAACAGGGCCAGCGGCGTCCTCGTGCACGCGCGTGGTGCACGCATGCGTACTAGCATCTGCGCGACGCTCCAGCTGCTCCTGGAGGATTGCGCAGGCGCTGTATGCGTCCTGCGCATGTGTGGAAGCGCAGAACTCATCAAAACTGGGTAAGGACCGCGGGCAGGCGGGCGCGCCCTTCACCGTTCCCAGAAGTTACTTACTTCCGGGTTTGCCGACCAACCGGTTCGCAGGGACCGCCGCGAACCGGTTAAAACCCACCCCTGGCCCTCTCCAGTTCAGGTGAACCAGTAGTGGTGGCTGAAGGAGGCTCTGCCCACCCAGCCCGACGCAATGCACGAGTATGGCGCATGCGCAGAAGGCCAGGTTCACCTGCCCAGGTTTTCCCCAAGGCTTCCCCTCCACCCCCAAGATGTGCCATGCTCCACTTCCCATGCCTTGAGTCTTTTCCCACTGTCATTGGGTCCTCCCAGACCTTAGGCCTGATTCCCATCCCACCAAACACCCACCAATGCAAGTTCTGATTTTGTGAGAGCGACAGTTATCACTAAGTCTTACAAAAAGTTCAGCTTTGTTGGAGTTATGGCACTACGGCACTAATGCTATGAATTGGCATCTACTGGCCTTAATATTATTAATCATTTTATTGTAATAAAAAAGTTCAAATGCCCAAAATTTAATTTTAGCATGTTGACCATAATTGTTAGTATTTTTAAATTTAATTTTAAATTTTTGAAACTTTACTAATTTTATAACAATTTTAATTATTTTGATTTTGGTGTTTGCAGTGTCACTTAAAATTGTACGATAGCATCTATTATCATGCTTTGGACTATTTGCTCTTGGTTATTACATGATTGCTCCATAGTTTTATGTGCACCAAATTACAAGGAGTCAAAATGAATTTGGCATCTCCCTAATGTTGGCTAGAGGACTGTTGCTCCGTGACCTGACAAAAGCGTGCATGACAAAAGCGCATCGTCATCAACGCGCCGACAGCAGTGCATCGACAACAGCGCGTCGACAGAAGGGTGATTTAAGTTAAGGTAAGGGTTAGGTTTAGGTTTAGGTTTAGGTTTAGGTTTAGGGTTAGGGTTAGGGTTAGGGTTAGGGTTAGGTTTAGGGTTAGGGTTAGGGTTAGGTTTAGAGTTAGAGTTAGGTTTAGGGTTAGGTTTAGGTTTAGGTTTAGGGTTAGGGTTAGGTTTAGGATTAGGATTAGGATTAGGTTTAGGTTTAGGTTTAGGTTTAGGGTTAGGTTTAGGATTAGGATTAGGATTAGGTTTAGGGTTAGGTTTAGGGTTAGGGTTAGCGTTACGTTTAGGGTTAGGGTTAGCATTACATTTAGGGTTAGGGTTAGGGTTAGGGTTAGGATTAGGTTTAGGGTTAGGGTTAGGGTTAGGTTTACAGCGCCTTTCTGTTGGCGCGCTGTTGTCGGCGCGATTCAGCACCCATTGATTGGCACGGTTCACAACTCGCGGTTTTGTCACCGCGGTTTAGTCGGGCTCGCTTTTGTCGGTCGCCCTTTTGTCGGTGAACCTGTTGCTCATGCCTGCTGAGCTACCAAAGAAGATTGCTGTTGCATTTAAAGCTAAGTGATAGATTCATAAAAGCAAAAAAATATATGTACAGTTGTACCTTCTCAAAAGCTAGTGAGATAACTTAGTATCATCGCAAAAAGAATAACGTATGTTCTTTATATTACACTATATGAATCTTAGGCAGAGTCAGTACTAATCCTAATACTACCAGGGTTCTATAGTTTTTGCTTTGCTCAAGCATACTTTTTGTTGTTGAATCAACAAATGATACCATGTGGCTGATCTCTTGGAATTAAGCCTAATCAAGTCTGTGAATACTTGGGAAACTTGTGTCAGGCAGACACAACCAGAAGCAACAGATCCGCATGTAGAGAATTCAAACTAGCTGCTTTATTATATCTGCCTATATTACAGAAATCTCCCCAGGGTGCTTGCCCTCCCTTGGGAACAGATAGATAAGGTTCCATGGAACTTGGGAGAATGAGGGTCAGTCATTCAGTCAACAATGTTTCAAGGCAAAAATGAGTTTTCCTCCCTGCCTGGCTGGGCATTTACAGCTCTTCCTTGGAGAATGAAATAGGATGGAACAATCCAGCAGAAAATCATTTCTGTACCATTGCTAAGAAAGCCATATAGTTATACCGATGTAGTCATTAGGAGTCAATCTTGACTTCACCTATATCCATTGTTGATCAAGCAGATGCATGTTTATGATAAACTAATACAAGCATATAACTTCATTATTTACCAATTAATTAAAGAGGTATTTGAAATCTACGTACAAATTGCTTTAATTCTGTCATGTTTGCCTTAGGCCTCCCCTAGGAAATATTTCCAAAGTCTTTGGGCAGAAGCAATTGCATATGCTGACGGTGGCTGAGCTTCTTGATATTACAGTTATGACACAATGAAAAGGAAAATAATAATAATTCAGAGGGTGGAGTATTTTGCTTTTTCACAAATCAGGGTGGTGCAGTAAGCAAATGAGAACAGCATTGCAAGGACTGGGACCTGAATACTTGTTCAGCAGCAAAGCTCACAAATTGACCTTGAGCCAGCCATTAATTTTCAACCTAAATTATGCCACATAGTTGTGAAGAGAAAAAAAAAACCTAGTGGCAGGGAAAGGAAGAAATAACACATTCCAGCCCTGACCTCACTCAAGAAATACTAGAGAAAATAATATTAAAAATATAATAAATTACATCTAACAGGTGCTGAACTAATAAAGCAAGACAATAGATCATCTGACCTATCTATGTTACTCAATATTATTGAATTTAATAAGTTGTATAGTCATTTGTTAAATTACGTATTTAGTACTGAATTTGTGCCGTTCAATAATATACAATTTATTATATATTTAATGATATAATTTATATAGCATCTTTCCATCCATCCAGTTCACTCAAATTTCTGGAAGTGCAGGGCTGACAAGGACTAGGAGATCATGTAGCTGTTGCACCAGTGGTGGGTTGCAGGCGGTACGCCCTGGTCCGGGCATACCGGAGCCTGCCTGGAGCCCTGGGTACCGTTCCGGTACAGTGCTCCCGAGGGTCCACTCCCACCCGATCTCCTTACATGTCCTTTAAGGCTTTGGTGCCTCTGCACATGCGCATATCGCATACAACGCCTGCGCGATGCTCCGCCGAGCAGCTGGAGGCTTGCGGAAGCGTCGCAGGCAAGTAGGACGCCGCGTGCGTCCATGTGGGTGATGCCAGAACTCACAACTGTGCTGCACCCTTGACCAATGGAAGATCTGCAATGCAAGATGCAAACACAGAATCTGTCCAATTAGCGTTTAATTATCTCCAACAATGAAAGACCATGCCCATCCAAGAATATTCTACCAACAAGCGACTCCTTCCTTGCTTCCTTATTACATTATTACATTCACATTAAGTACCTTTCATACCTTTTAATTTGTCTTGCAAGGGAGGGACTTTCATGATTCAATGACACCTGTGTGCATGTACACACATATATACACGAATCCCTTTACCCAAGATGAGCTTGTTAACAAACAAACTAATCAGATATTTTCTTCTTGGTACGTCAGCCCTCAAAACATCCATGCTGAGTCACAAAGGCTGACTAGATGTGACAGCTGATGCCTTCCTATCTTCTGTTTATGAGATGAAGTTAAGAGAGTATTAGGACTTGCACTGCTTTAGATTTGATTCTGAAAATGTGTATCATTTAAGGGGTCCACATTCATCTTCCAATATACACTGAAGCTCCTTTTCTGAATGATTCCCAAAGTGCTAAGATGCCTAGACAGATCTCTAATGGAAATGTGCATTTCTAGGTATACATTTATTTACCGTGTACTACAGAATTGCTATGATACTATGGATTGAATAAAGAACCTCCCGAGGTTTGCTGTTGTAATTACTACAGTAGTCATTTTTCAGTTGGGAAAAATTCTTCATAGTATCGGGTGAAGTTGATTTCCTGAGTCACCTGGTTGGGTGCTAATTGGTAAAAGGTAATGGTACTTCTGAGTAATCTTTTCAGTGAGAAACATCCTTGATAAACTCATTGCCTCAGTGACATAAATCTTAAGGAAAAATATATATATTACTGTATTGCTAGGAGTCCCAACTCAAAATATATTTTATTTTAGTATGTTACTATTGCATTGGATACAAAGAGTTTATATAACTACAATATGAAAACCAGTAATGATTGATAGATGTATCCTGCATTAATTTGTTTGGTACATACTAGACCAATCTATTTTTCTGTATTCAAAAAAAAAGAGTTCTGCGGGAAACTTGATTGCAATCTATTTTGTCCACAAATGCTTCATCTTGAAACTATGGAGATGGGCTAAAATGAGGATTGCATGACGTGAAATAATAAATCAGATTTGCAGGTGTTATATTTGTTGATAAGTACAGTCTTTAGGAACATTCTCAGCAATGGTGGCTAGCTTCAAAAGGTTCGGAGAGATTCAGTGATGAAAGTCAAGGGTCAGATACTACTCATATGTAAAAGACATCAGGTGTTGGATCATGCCCACCATTCTGATGATCGCTGTGGAGGTCCATGGTTGTCTGTCAGCTTTAATTTCCCCCCCCAATGAAATTAGACTGAACTTTCAAGCATGTTGTGAGAAAATGCATGCTCAGTTACTTTGTTGTATGATGTCTCAATATTGTGCTTGTGTATAAAATACTGTAGCTTTCTTCTGCACATGGTTTATCATTACATAATCTGGAATATTCAATCATTGTGATCTGCTTGCTGTCAAGGAAGTGATCAGTTTATTTCTAAAAAAAAAATAGATTTAATGTACTCTTTATGGCAGTGTTTCTCAACCTTGGCAACTTGAAGATGTCCGGACTTCAACTTCCAGAATTCCCCAGCCAGCATTCGCTGGCTGGGGAATTCTGGAAGTTGAAGTCCGGACATCTTCAAGTTGCCAAGGTTGAGAAACACTGCTTTATGGTATGAATTAAAAGCCTTTATTTTGAGTGGATGTTTATTCTGTGTAGCCCAGAGAGTCTGAGGGATGTTTATTCAGAGGTAAACCCAACGGAATTGATTAGACTTACTCCCAAGTAAATGTGTTTTGCACATTTGCCATAATCTCCTCCTGAAGCAGAGGAATGCTGAGTGTTCCTTTACAGGGTATAAACGATTACAGTCTCCCTCCAAACCCTATCGCTTTAATCTCTTCTGTAGACTTTTCCAGCAATGCCTACTGGCGATGGAAAAACAAATGAGCTGAAGTCATTTATTTTTCTTCCATAGATGAGCCTTTAACTCTTGGAAAACAAAGCACCAAAAGCAAAGTCAGGAGGTCAGATACTGTAGACCATCTGTCAAGGGCTCTAGCTTAAAAGTTTTTTTTTTTAAAAAAATGAGAACAGAAGTGTTATTTAACAGAGGGGTTGATTCAGTCATTGTTAAAGTACAGACGGTAATGCTGTCCCTGGCTAGGTTGCTAATCAGGGTAACACTGGGTGCAGAGAAGTGTAGGAGTTCACAATTTGGGGAGGATGATTGTTTAAAAACATTTCTCTAAGCATTTATTTTACAAAACTAAGGAAATAAGGTCAGTTAGATTTAGGTTTCAAGCTCACAGTCATTTTGGCTTTCTTCTAGGTAGACGTGTATGGGTTTGCACTGTCAGAGGATCAAAAATGTTATAAGTCAATCAATGAAGATGTAAGATATTACATATGTCATGCTTTCATTTTCCCAGTATCTCAGGGCACCATAGAAATATTCAGTACTACTTCTAAGTGCTGCTCTCAAGTTGTAGCATAGAACAGAAAGTGCTGTTTAAATTCTGCAGATCAGAATAGCAGCAAAAAGGTATAAAGTTAGGTCTAATAAATCTGCATAGACTTTCCAATCTTCCATTTTTTGGTTGTTCTGACGAAATTCTCCTTGGGTTTCTCATGAGTTCACCTGGGAATTGAGGCAAAAGGAAGCAATATGCTAGCCAGCTCCCACCAATTCTGGCTGGTTTACAAATTGTTCAAAATAATAAGAGAGACAAAAAATGGGAAAAGGATAAGGATGGTAGGAGGGAAAAACTGGATGAAGCACCGACAATGATACCTAGGTGGCTAATGAAATGTCTGTAAAAAAAACCCAAGCTCGGTGAGGATTCTGTAGTGCACATTTTTAAAAGTGCAATTCCTAGGTTTCCAAATAGTATAATGCAATGGGAATTGGGGAGCAAAGCTTCTGGGTGCAATAAAATGCTTCCCATCCTCACTTTAACCCTCATCCCAATCTCCTGAAAAGCAGCCAGTTAGATGGAGCCAAGGGTACTCTGGTCATAGTCAGTGACAGGCTTTCTGCAGTGCACCATCTGGTCAGGAGGATGGCTGGAAACGTGGCACGACAAAACCGCGCTCGACTAAAGCACGCCCGATTAAACCGCGTCGCTGACGTCATCAACAGGGCGACAACAGCGAGCGTGGAGAAAGAAGGGCGCTTTAAATAGCGCTTTGAAAGCAAGCTGATTCAAGTTAAGGTAAGGGTTAGGTTTAGGGTTAGCTTTAGGGTTAGGTTAAGGGTTAGGGTTAGGGTTAGGGTTAGGGTTAGGTTAAGGGTTAGGGTTAGGTTTAGGGTTAGGTTAAGGGTTAGGATTAGGTATAGGGTTAGGTTTAGGGTTAGGTTTAGGGTTAGGTTAAGGGTTAGGTTTAGGGTTAGGTTTAGGATTAGGTTTAGGGGGGTTAGGTTTAGGTTTAGGGGTTAATTTTAGGTTTAGCGTTTACAGCGTTGTCGCCCTGTGATGACGTCAGCTACGTGGTTTCGTTGAGCGCGCTTTAGTCGAACGCGGTTTTGTGGTGGAACCGGTTGGAAACATATCCCTGAGAATTGGATACATTTATTATGGCCAAGCATATAAAAATGTCTCTGTGGCAGCAGCCTCCCTTGGGATTAATTGAACTACTGCAGTCCGGTGGTCCTGATGGACAGAATTAGGTGGAGGCCGAGGCAGTGACTTATAGGAATTTCCCAGCCCAGAGTGGGAGAGATCACATTTTTGGTCTAAAACCATACCTGTCCAAGTATGCAACTGAGTTCTATTTCCCTGTGACACTTGAAAATGGAGTTGGAAGATTCAGGAAGTCTACTGCTGTCAGACTGAGGAACGTCTCTTTCTTCTTCCAATGAGGACTGGATCACAAGGGCATTTAATATGTGTGATTTTCCCCCAGACAGAAGAGATGGACCTTTGCTGTTTTTCTGATGTCCTGAAAGATTTTTTTCCCCAAATACAAGAAGATTGAACACTAAAGTTGAAGCAGAATATCTTTCACATCATAGAGATATCTTTTTAAAAAGTGTTTCTCCAAATACTGACAGTTGCCTTCTCATATCTTCCCTGGCTTGGGTTTGGCAAAAGTCCAAGATAGGCAAGACTATTCTTCAGCTGCTTTCATCCACAGAATAACTGAATGCAGGAGGAAAAATAGCTGACTTAACCTCAGGATCACTATACTCTATTATTCCCTTTTGTTCACTCATGGCTGGATATGTTCAGGTCTACATAAACACTTCATGTGTGAGAACAGTACACTTTTCATTCACACAGAGCACAAAAACAATAGCTTTCAATTTAATTTATTGCTAATGAAAGTGGGCACATCAGGTGTTTTTTTCAGATGCAGATGCAATAATGTTCCAGAAGAAGAGACATTGTTCTTTTCCCATCTCACACTCTTTGATAACAAATTTGATATCAGAAATGCCAGGACCTAAGTTGACACGGCTGTCTACATCTGCCAACCTCCTTTTGCAAATGTGGGTGACGGTTTGTAATAAAAGCACTTGTTTTTTCTTATGACAAAAATAAGCACAGAATTTAAAAGGCTGCAGAACTGTATGCCAGACTTTCTCAAGGGTACAGTACAGAGGTGGGTTCCTACCAGTTCGCACCTATTCAGTAGAACCGGTTCGTCAAATCTACCGAACTGGTTAGAAGAAGTTCCACCAGTGGACCCGGAAAGCAGGACACACCTACAGAAGAGGTTCCAAAAATTTTTGAAGCCCACCACTGGTCCTTGGATAGGATTATTCTACACTATCAAGCTCATATTTATAAAACTCTGTGCCTCTGTGAAAGGTAAGGATGACTACTGTGTTTGTGGTGCAATCGGAACATTGCTTGTGTTGAAGTTGTTTTAACGCAAACCAAAGATGCCTTTTAAAAAACAAGTTTACATCATATTCTTATGCATGCCAGTGCTGTGTGTGAGGTAATTTAAGGTGGTTCTGACAAGTGTCTTCGGCATCTTCATATCCAGTCACATGGGCGGCAAGCCACTCCCACAAAGGAGGCCACACCCACAGAGTAGGTTCGAACAATTTTTGAAGCCCACCACTGGTACAGTATACCTTCCACACACGATATACTGCAGTTCCTATGAACTCAGCCAAGACTACTGACTGCAATTGATAGGAATTGGTGGGAACTGCATTGGGAAAGGAAGATCTACACTCCCATTTCCCTATCAACCTCCCACCAAAGTTCTGAATTGTGCAATTGGTCACTTAGTCTATTAATTCAGGTACAGGCCTCAGTGTTTAATACTTCCCCAGTGCTAGCTTTCATTGCAGATTGCCACTTGCAACTCTTTATGATCTGTAGTGAAGAAATTTCAGAGCAAAATGGTTTCCTCCAGTCCATGAACTAAAATAAAATGTTTTCTGACATTAATTCTGCCACCTTTGTTGCCCATCCCTGTTCTGTCTTAGTAATAACAGCAACATGCAGTGCCCATACTGTCCTAGTGCAGGAGAAGTCAAGGAAACTGAATGATGGATAATATAAAAGATAATGCAGGGAACAATCTACCCAGTGTTGCATTAGTTTCCAATCTCTGCCATTTTAAAGAAATGCTATCTTGGAACTTTTGTCATTACATCATCTCAGTCCTTAGTTAGTAGAGGTTGCAAAATTTACCACCTGACAGAGACAGACAATAGGAAGGAGAAGAGTATGTTGCACTATACTTCTTCCCTGTCTGCTTGCTACTTATGGAAATAGCTTCTGATAGCTCTAACTTGTTGGGCACATAGTCCATCTCCTGTGTGGCTCCCAAGCTGTGAAATGTACTTTTTAAGGAGTTGTGCTCAGATTTCATTCATTCTGTTTACAACTCTTTTTCTCACAGCACACTGCTGGGACCAATTGGGGGACCAGTCATTGTTATAGGAGTATCAGAAAGGAATCAAGAGATCCAATCAACCAAGCTTTGGGAGTTAGGTTTATAGCAAAGTAGGCCCAGATTTGCATAATTCAAATTATCTATGTTGTGGTTCCACTATGCTTACCTAGTTATCCAACCAAAAAAGAGAGCTGCCTGAAAAGCAATTTTTTCTCCTACTGAATGCATTGCCAAAATCTGATGCCCACTCTAAAGAAATCTCCCTCTCCACATATATGGTATAATAGCTGCAGTCCCGAAGCAATGCCTTACAGAACTAGCAACAGGTAGCGATGTAATGAAAACTTTCCAGTATTGAATGTAGTTGTTTATTGACTGATTAGTCTTGCAACCTTATTAATAAAATAAATATAGCATGTAGTCTAATTTTGGAATAAGAATAAGACTGATAAGAGGAAATAAAGTGATAAATTGCAAATAGGTTAATACAAAGAGACAGTAATCAGATAAATGAATCTCCCTTGCAGGGTATCCTAATTTGTTCAATATATTGGGTTCGTATTCTTGAATGAAGGAGTTCACATGACACTAAGCACTTTCTGAAAAAAAATATAGGGTTTATATTCTCCAAATAGTGATTTTTGACCCACTTAGGGTCAAATCTGTAAAAAACATTTGAATGGGTAACTAGGTTAAGGAGAAACAAGGTCTTAGGAAAGCAGTTGATATCTTATTTGTTGTATATTTTCAACCAAAGTTCTTTAACAATCACAGCAACTTTTTATGAAATGTTAAATATTTATAAATTTTCATTGTTAGCTGCTTTGCTTTGAGTGCCTCTGGATAGAAAAGAATGATACCAACAAAAAAAGAAAGAAAGCAATACTATAATTCAAGCTCAGGCAAGGACATATTGATGTAATGCATATGAATTGATCAATTAATTATATTTTTATCTCACCTTTCTTTCAAGGCACTCAGAGCAGCAGATGCTCATCATAATCATGTGAGGGAAGTTAGGCTGAAATTGATTGGCTCAAGCTCCCTTGATAAACAAGAAAGGATTGGGGTCCCAAGATGTCTAGTCCCTCCCACTTGCCCTCTGGCGAAGTTGATCTATCAACATGCTGGATTAAACCATTGCTATTTATTCTAAGTACACTTGGAGGTAGCCTACTATGGTCCATTGAGGGAACTCTGTCAGTGATTGGAAGACTTTAATTAGTTAGCTGTTGTGGCCCAGCAGGAGCTGTTGGAGCTGCCACCAGACTTCAACAGCGAGGGGCCCTATGAGTCAGCTCTGGAGGATGTGAAGGACCCTGGACAGGGTTCCGACTCCGAGCAGGGCGCAGAGAGGCTGGTTGACCACCAGGAGGCGCCTGAGCCTTGGAGCAGTGGGGAAGAGACAAGGGAGTGTGATCCGGATGTCATACATTGGAGCAGTGGGGAGGAGCCAAGGGAGTTGTTCCTGGATGCTCGGCACGGAAGAGCTAATAGGCGTAAGGAACAGTTGCACAGTTACAGGAGATAATTGCACTCAGCTGGTGGTAATTAGGCTCCTCTCAAGACTATAAAAGGGATGATTGTGCACACGCCCTTTTGCAGGAGTCAACATATTCACTTGAGCTGGAGAAATCTTGGGGCTAGCTTGGCAGGCTGGATTGCTGCCAAGGCCTGGACTGTGCTGGATTGCTGCCAACATATTGTCTGTGCTGGATTGCTGGGAATGTCTTGTCTGTGCCGGCTTGCTGCCAAGGTCCTGTCTGTATGTCAATAAATCCTTGCAGTACCTTTGTCTCGGCGTGCTTTGGTGTAGGACGAGGGGCTTCAGAACAGTTAGCTATATAAAGAACCAATTCTTGTTTAGGTTCTAATCATGGGCCAGCATATTGTTGATTCCCACAATCTTAAAAAATGAATCTGGTTTCATTTAAGTATAAGGACCATTAATAGGCACCTCAATTCTCCACAAAGATTAACACAAGATATATTTTTGTCTTTTATTAAAGGTAAGGGGGCCAGAGTACCTAGATATTTATAATTAATTTAAATAGTGTTTTGGTATTCCTTGCCGCCCTTGTGGGATTTCTTTTGAAGCAATTTACCCAAGGTTGCTTGTCAGTAGGAAACACTCCTTAGTAGGGAGAGGACTCAACTTGCTCAGTAGACTCCCCAGGTTATATTTAACATGTTTCCCATTGAATAATACCAGTTTGGACTTGGCTGTGTAGAACTTCACTGAGGTGGAAGCAAATAGGCACAATTTCTACTGCAGTCTTCTCAAGCTGTCTTGGAAATACTGTCTGCATACGAAAGAACATTAGTTAATTTATTAGACATCTTTGACATTTGGACATCCAAAAAAGACAGGACACCTGGAATGTTAACACAGAAAATTGAATACAGAAATTGAGCTAAAGTGCACTCTTATCTGATTTTTTAATGGATAATGTGTTCCATTTTAAAGAACTATTGACTTCATTGTGAATTTTCAACAGAGGTGGGTTCCTACCAGTTCGCACCAGTTTGGTAGAACTGGTTCGTCAAATCTATCGAACCGGTTAGAAGAGGTTCTACCAGTGGACCCGGAAAGCAGGCCAAACCTACAGAAGAGGTTCCAAAAATTTTTGAAACCCACCACTGGTCCTTGGATATGATTATTCTACACTATCATGCTCCTATTTATAAAACTCAGTGCCTCTGTGAAAGGTAAGGATGACTACTGGGTTTGTGGTGCAATCAGAACATTGTGTGTGTTGAAGTTGTTTTAACGCAAACCAAAGATGCCTTTTAAAAAACAAGTTTACATCATATTCTTATGCATGCCAGTGCTGTGTGTGAGGTAATTTAAGATGGTTCTGACAAGTGTCGTCGGCATCTTCATATCCGGTCACATGGGTGGCAAGCCACTCCCATCCGGTCACATGGGCAGCAAGCCACTCCCCCAAAGGAGGCCACACCCACAGAGTAGGTTCAAACAATTTTTGAAACCCACCACTGATTTTCAAATATATATTTGTCTAAAGAAATGTAACAAAATACAGGAGTCTAGGTTCCATATTTATACTTACTTCCTCTAAGTATCTCTTTTATGAGATCCATAAAAGATTCAAACAGTTGTTTACCTTCAGTTACATATTTTTCACTGAGATGTTTTTCACAGAGAATAAAACAATTCTGAATCTGGCCTGCTCTTCCACTAAATGAATTTTCTCCACACTCTGGTCTTCACTCTTATTCACAACACTAACCTAATTTGATTCTGGTAACAGAGCCGAACGTCTTAATGAAACTAATTCAGTTTTCTGCTGGAGTTTCCCAGTTGAATTCTCTTATTCCCCCTGGGGGGAAAATGTGGAGGATTGAGCCAACGAAATGTGGGCCTGTAACTGCAATGATTCCAACATTAGGATGACCTGGGTCAAATTCCACATGGTGTTTAAAAAAAAAATTTGAGGGAGGGCTCACATGCATTCAGCCCCAAATTTTAGATGTTTTCCTATCAACATACTATTATGCCAATGTCAACATTCTATCTTTTTAAAATATGGCTTGTATTTGTTGATACTATGAAAGAGTGAAAGATACTGTATCTCAAGAGGGCTTCAGGAAAGATGTCAGGTAGAATTCAAACCTGTGCCCACTACAGCACTATTTGCTTTTTAATAAAAAATGCATGATTTATGAACAAATTTTTGCTTCCTATCATTTTGAAAGGCTATTGATAATAGCAATAATTCATGGAGACAATATAATAAGGAATAAAATGCACAATTATTCACAATAATATAGTCATAAAGATACAATAAAGTTAATGGGGTTAAAGCATTTATCCCATTAATTTTCTTTGAAATGACCTCAAATCTATTCCTCTGAGGAATATATCTCCAGATGTTCCCTTAGAACAAAGTAACTGAAACCAAGATAATTTATGTAGAGCATTTTTATATGTTTTCATTTATTGTACACCAGTTTTATTTTATTTTTCTCTCTAAATAAATACGCTTAATAAATGTATCTATTCCACATCATAGAGGCTGAAATCGAATGTAAATTTCTCCAAATAGGCTGTACAAAATGAAGGGGAACTATGCAAGTGTGTGGTAATAATTATGCTATATCCTATAGGCAAAAGAATCGATAATATATTCATCTGTAATCTATAATCTTTCACTATGATCACTTGGGAGGCTGTTAAGAGATAAAGCTAACAAACTCTTAATAAACATTCATTAAGTAATCTTATTAAGGACAATTAGCTGATCAGATAATGTTAGTGGATAGCAAGAATGTTTGCCACAAATAATCTCATAATTGCCAACACAGTCATTTTTGCATCATGAAACACTTTCTGATTAAACAAATGTTGCTGTTTATCTTTGCATTTTGTGATTTTTGATATTTCTTCTTGCTCTCTGTAGCCATGATAGTGCAATTAATTTTTTTCTGGCACCCTTGTGCTTATTTTAGGTTTATGGTCTTTTTAATTAAAAGCAAAATGTATCTGGGGACAGTGAGTCATAGGCATCATTCCGGATGCTTGAAGGTTATTAATATTGAAATTGGTCTTCACCAGGTTGCATTTTCCCCTGCTTCCTTTGGAAACAAAAAGGTGGGTTTGGTTGAAGTGGGCATTTTCTTTGAAATGATGTTTCTTTTCAAGTTAGGAATACTATTATTGGATCTGTAAAAACTTAAGTACTTTGTTTGTGTATGCACCAGGGGTGGGTTTCAAAAATTTTTGGGACCTCTTCTGTAGGTGTGGCCTGCTTTCCGGGTCCACTGGTGGAACCTCTTCTAACCGGTTCGGTAGATTTGACGAACCGGTTCTACCGAATAGGTGCGAACTGGTAGGAACCCACCTCTGGTATGCACACAAAGTGGGTACCTGGGCTCCTGATGACTACCTGTTCCTGGGGTTTCTTGGCAAAGTTTTTTGGAAGTGGTTTTCCATTGCCTCTTTCCTAGGGTTGAGACAGATTGACTGGATCAAGGTCAATCAGCTGGCTTTGTGCCTAGGATGGGACTAGAACTCAGAGTCTTCTGTTTTCTCCCCTGTTTTGTCCCCTGGTTAACCACTACACCAAACTGGCTTTCAAGCAACTGCTTGGTAGCAGAAAGTATTATTTTCTTCCATTCTGGTTCATAAGGACTTTTGCAGTGGAAACATAGTGATTTTGCATACACAGACAGGGACCTTTACATAAATTGAGAATACTTCGAACCGCAATCCATCTTTGATACGATTTCACAATGTGGTTAGATGAGAAAGGCTATAAAGGATTACCTTTTAGGAGACTATAATAAACTGCCTTGTACTGAAGTAGAGCATTGGTTCCTATCTTTCACTACTGTCCTGGGGGAAGTCTTTTAGCAACAGCTACTTGACAACAATTCATGGAGCTTAAACCCAACGTCTCCATCTCTCACATATGCAAAGTTATAAACACTGCATGCACCAGTGGTGGGATTCAAATAATTTAACAACCGGTTCTCTGCCATAATGACCAGCTGGGTAGGCATAGCTCAGTGGTCATGTGACAATGTGGCCTTGGCCAACTCACGTCGATGGGCGCTTCGCCTTAGCTGTTACAATGTAATAAGGGTTAACGGGAGAGGCAGTTTCTGTAAGCAGGGCAATAAAGATGAGGCTAGAAACAACACTAGAATGTTTCCTTCCTGCCTTCCTTACAGGATTAGCCCTGTAAAGTGGGAGAAAAATAAAATAAGATTTCTTCCAACAACCGGATCTCCGAACTGCTTAGAAAGTTACGAACCGGTTCTCCCGAATAGGTGCGAACCGGCTGAATCCCATCACTGGCATGCACACACATACAAAAGCACAGGGGAAAACACCAACCAAACAGGCTCTTGCTTGCAACTTTTCAATCATTTCCCAATAAACTGAACAATAAGCCGAACATTTCAGGCTTTTCCTGAAATTATGTGATTTCTAGATGTGAAATCCTTTAGAGGTGAATATTAACAAACCAAACTAACTATTAAAGATGCTTCCTTTGGTAGAATTTGTTCTGTTTTCTCTCTTTTCTTTTTTCATTACAGTCTAGGTTTCTATTACAATTCTCCTATAGTAATTTATTTTCAACATTCTCAGATACTCCTCTGTTTAGCTCATGCAGTAGCTCAAAGTTGTATTCACATAACCATTGCAAGAGTAACCATACAACTTACAGCCATTCCTTGCAAGCAATACAGATAATCGAGATCTGTCTCCAGCAAGCACTCCCACCATTCTTATAGAGGTGAAACTCGAAAAATTAGAATATCGTGCAAAAGTTCATTTATTTCAGTAATGCAACTTAAAAAGTGAAACTAATATGTGAGGTAGACTCATTACATGCAAAGCAAGTTATTTCAAGCCGTGATTTGTCATAATTGTGATGATTATGGCTTACAGCTCATGAAAACCCCAAATCCACAATCAGAAAATTAGAATATTGTGAAAAGGTGCAATATTCTAGGCTCAAAGTGTCCCACTCTAATCAGCTAATTAAGCCATAACATCTGCAACGGGTTCCTGAGCCTTTAAATGGTCTCTCAGTCTGGTTCAGTAGGAATCACAATCATGGGAAAGACTGCTGACCTGACAGTTGTGCAGAAAACCATCATTGACACCCTCCATAAGGAGGGAAAGCCTCAAAAGGTAATTGCAAAAGAAGTTGGATGTTCCCAAAGTGCTGTATCAAAGCACATTATTAGAAAGTTATGTGGAAGGGAAAAGTGTGGAAGAAAAAGATGGACAAGCAGCAGGGATGACTGCAGCCTTAAGAGGATTGTCAGGAAAAGGCCATTCCAAAGAGTTGGGGACTTTCACAAGGAGTGGACTGAGGCTGGAGTCAGTGCACCAACAGCCACCACATACAGACGGATCCTGGACATGGGCTTCAAATGCCGTATTCCTCTTGTCAAGCCACTCCTGAACAACAAATAACATCAGAAGCATCTTACCTGGGCTAAAGAAAAACAGACCTGGTCTGTTGCTCACTGGTCCAAAGTCCTCTTTTCTGATGAGAGCAACTTTTGCATCTCATTTGGAAACCAAGGACCCAGAGTATGGGGGAATAATTGAGAGGCACACACTGCAACATGTTTGAAGTCCAATGTGAAGTTTCCACAGTCTGTGTTGATTTGGGAAGGCATGTCATCTGCTGGTGTTGCTCTACTGTGCTTCATTAAGTCCAGGGTCAATGCAGCCATCTACCAGGAGATTTTGGAGCACTTCATGCTTCCTTCTGCAGACAAGCTTTGGGGATGCTGATTTCATTTTCCAGCAGGACTTGGCATCTGCCCACACTGCCAAAAGCACCAAAATCTGGTTCAATGACCATGAGGTTACTGTGCTTGATTGTCCAGCAAACTCGCCTGACCCGAACCCCCATAGAGAATCTATGGGGCATTGCCAAGAGAAAGATGAGAGACATGAGACCGAACAATGCAGAAGAGCTGAAGGCCACTATTGAAGCATCCTGGTCTTCCATAACACCTCAGCAGTGCCACAAGCTGATAGCTTCCATGCCACGCCGCATTGAGGCAGTAATTGCTGCAAAAGGGGCCCAAACCAAGTACTGAGTACATATGCATGCTTATACTTTTCAGAGGTTTGATATTGTTCTATGTACAATCCTTGTTTTATTGATTGCATGTAATATTCTAATTTTCTGAGATGGTGGATTTGGGGTTTTCATGAGCTGTAAGCCATAATCATCACAATTATGACAAATCATGGCTTGAACTATCTTGCTTTGCATGTAATGAGTCTTATCTCATATATTAGTTTCACCTTTTAAGTTGCATTACTGAAATAAATGAACTTTTGCACGGTATTCTAATTTTTTGAGTTTTACTTGCTACGTCATGATAAGGAAGAACAAAAAAAGAATCTGGGTAATTTAAAAAGCACTATAGCATAGTATAAAAGCACTCTGTGGCACTCCAGAGAGATCACATTCAAGATGAAGGAGTAACCATACAGTCAGCAGGGGCAAAGATTACAAATTTACCCACCCCCAAGGCTACGGGGTTCAAATGTCTCAAATAATAAAGTTGCATTTTTATAAAATGAGACTTTGGGTAATGGAACTGAAGAAAAACAGTTTAGCTGCTTAAGATCAGCACCAGTTTGGAAATCAAGGGGTATGGTACCCATTAAGAGCAACACTAAAGACTCAAGTAGAAGTCTAAAATTACCGTTTCTCTTTTAAGTCTATATTATCAGGCCTGCAATTATATTCCTTTTAGAATTTTGGCCTGCCACACTTTCTCTTATTTCATTATGCTGTTTCATTAGTATAGTTGATGGGAGGGGGGAATAGACAGGAGTAGGATTGTGGAATGTATTGTTGTCATTCTTTACTAGAAGCCAATGTCATCTTTTGTCTCTGCACTTTTACACCTGACCGGAAGCAGCTGGGTGGAGACGCCAGCGTGGAAGAAGAAGATTGGACCATGTGATGGATTGTGGGGGTGGGGACAAGATCATGAACTTTTAACTGGGTGGAATTCTGTTGTAATTTCTAGAATTGGGATTAACACAGATGTGCTAAGATGTCTGCTTTATTAAATTGGAACTTTAAGGATCGTTTTGCCTTGGACTCTGATTTAATTCTACATGATACTTGGAAAGCTGACATATATTTTTTAATTCTAAACGTTTATTTCTTTTATGGTGGATGTGTTAATGGATGCTTTGCTATATGGATTATTTTTATCTTGATCTACTGATGGTTCTTTATAATTTTTATTTATTTCAATTATTTTATGCTGCTATATAATTCATGTATATAAAACTAAGTAATAAACAGATATTAATAGAAAGAAACATACACTTAATAAGCTGGTTGTCTCCATATCTTCTCACCTGTTTTTGCTTCTCTTCATGTGAGGCCAAATGTGCAGATGTTTGTGATCTGCTGGCATTTCTTGCTTGTACATCCCAGTTTGCACTGGAAAATTGTTTGCCTATTTCAGTTTCCTCCTGTCTAATGGAAAATCTGGGAAGTGGAAATAGGGATGATACTATCTTTGGGAATACTGTTTTGTACTATAGAATTTCTTTTACCTCAGACTTAAGCATTGGGGAATTAAGGGTTTTTGAATCACAAATATTGGGTTTATAATGAAAAAAATACTAAACAAGAAAGGAACCTTAAGATAAAACAGAACTTCAAATAATTTGACTTTAGCCAGGCATAATGCCTTCGGCAGTGCCTCATGTGGGCATCAGTGGGAAAATGTTGCCACAGTACATTGCTCATAGTTGTGGCTATGTTTCTGGTTAGATCCATTTCTCACTAATATTTCCTCTGAATAGTTTCTATGGAAGCAAAGGACACAACATAAATTGCCATAATAGTGTCATATACTCCCTAGTTAATTTGTTGAGATGTGGTTCAAATGTTTAAGTAGTTGGAATGAGGTTTTCCATTAGGAAGACTGATGCATAGCTATACTAATCTTAATTAAGAAGGAAAGTAACCATCACACTTTGATCTGTAAGGAAACATAAAGAGATACGTAGCTCTATTGAAGGAGAGGGCGTATTAAATGAATTAAAAAACTATGTTGTCCATCTCAATCCTTACAAAATTCACTTGTCCTGCAATACCCATTAGTGTGATTTGGTAATTAAGGAGGAATGATTTTAATCAATGTTTGTGAGGGATGGCAGTCTTGATTGCAGCTTTGCCTGATCTAGTGCATATTTATATAAATATCTTTACATTTTACTAGTATTCTCAATTCAAATGCCCAAAATTGAGAAAGCTGCCAGCAGTTTCAATGTTAGAAGTACAGGATAAACCTAAGTTGATTACATTCAGCAACCTAGAATATATCAAGCAGAAGAGCAAAGTGGAAAAGAATAAAATCTTGGAATCTATTACTGGTACGTAGTGATTAGACATATGATAATTATCTTGAATCAGCTTCAGAAATGAACTTTGAGTCTCTTAAAATCCTCATTAGACAAGAGGTAAGGACCCAGAAATCATATCTTAAATCAAATTAAAACCCAACTGAAGGAGATTTTCCACTTTTTCACTCCATTTTCCCAATATTTCTACTCCTTTGTCTTAATTTGCTTGTTACTAGGTACTGTTGGGCCAGTGGTGGGTTTCAAAAATTGTTCGAACCTACTCTGTGGGTGTGGCCTCCTTTGTGGGAGTGGCTTGCCACCCATGTGACCGGATAGGAGTGGCTTGCCGCCCATGTGACGGGTTATGAAGATGCTGACGACACTTGTCAGAACCACCTTAAACTACCTCACACACAACACTGGCATGCGTAAGAATATGATGTAAGCTTGTTTTTTAAAAGGCATCTTTGGTTTGCGTTAAAACAACTTCAACACACGCAATGTTCTGATTGCACCATAAACGCAGTAGTCATCCTTATCTTTCACAGAGGCACTGAGTTTTATATGAGCATGATAGTGTAGAATAATCATATCCAAGGA
This sequence comes from Thamnophis sirtalis, assembly GCF_051295495.1. Lineage (NCBI taxonomy): Eukaryota > Metazoa > Chordata > Lepidosauria > Squamata > Natricidae > Thamnophis > Thamnophis sirtalis. The sequence continues at coordinate 71,162,345 of NW_028261388.1, forward strand.
CCAGTGGTGGGTTTCAAAAATTTTTGGAACCTCTTCTGTAGGTGTGGCCTGCTTTCCAGGTCCACTGGTGGAACCTCTTCTAACCGGTTCGGCAGATTTGACGAACCAGTTCTACCGAATAGGTGCGAACTGGTAGGAACCCACCTCTATGTTGGGCTTGGGAGCAGATATAAGAAATAAAGCAATAACTGGATATATGGTTATGGATATCACAATGAACTGTTGTCTCTAGAATAAATGAAGGTAATGCTAATTTTTCCCATCTTTTAAAAGTTCATTTGAAGTTAATGCTGTCCAAGTTCAATTTTGTACTATAAAGGTCAGTTTCTAAAGGATTCCATATGTTACGGTTGTGCAATTAATAAACATTTCTAGGGGCTGAATTCAAATGTGATGGCCTAAGAAACTGTTGTAAACACAAAACTAACACAATTATATAAAAGTTCAGGAATGAAGACTGTAATCTGGGAGGAAGGATGAGATTTATAAAGTCCACTGCCAGTTATTCATTTCTGTTAATAACTACATTTGAGAACAAAGGATGTGTACAGAACACTTTAAAACTCATATCATCATAGAGATAATATACTGCATATTTTGGGACTTTACAACAATGGATTTTAATACTCTGAAAGCAATTATAAATCAGAACTCATGGCAAGGGAAGGTGGGAAAAAGAGGATGGGAGTTCCTATTCAAGGAGATACTAAAAGTACAATTGTAAACAATTCCAATGAGGGAAAAAGGGAGGATAGTGGAAGAAGTCCATGTTGCTGCAGAAAAAGCTTTGTGAAGTTTGCTAAACAAAAAAGGACACGTATCAGAAATGGGGGGAAAAAAATCAGGTCCCTAAAGAGGAGTACAGATGGATAGTCCAAAATAGTGGACTTGATATCAGAAAAGCAAAAGTTCAGAATAGACTGAGATTAATGAAGGATGCTAGAAATAGCACAAAGAGTTTCTTTTGATATGTTCAGAATAAAGAAAAGAAAAGAATTGGTGTCTCAGTTGCTCAGTGAAAAGGACAAAATTATGGCCAATAACAAAGAAAAAGCATCTCAACATTTATGTTGACAATTGTGAAAAGCAGGATCCTGGGGCAGTTTGAAGTTTAAGGTCAAAAAAATATAGTCAAGAAAAACCCATTTATTATTTTATTTTGAGTGAGTTGATCATTCCAAGCCAAATTTAATTGCATCCTATGGTGCTTAAGGTACCAGCTGATTCTCTGGACAAAACCTTATATATTATATTTGAGACATAATAGAAAAGTGATAAAGTGCCAGATGCCTGAAAGTGAGGTTGAAAATTGTATAATGTTCCATATGGTGAGAGGCATTGAATATGGCGCCTTAAGATTCAGCCCTGATGGTCTATTCTTTCATTTTTATTATTAATTAAAAGAATGTTTATCAGATTTTGAGATACACAAAATTGGGTAGAAAAGCCAATTCCATAAAAGGCAGAAATAAAATTAAAAATAATTTTAACAAGCTCAAGAAATAGGCTGAAATAAAGGGAATGAAATTTAAATGAGACAGTAGCAAGCAATAATCAAGTGTTCATGTATAAGATGAGGAATGCATGGTTTGGCAATGATTGGTAAATGACTGGATGATGATTGATTGTGGAATAGTAGCTGATTACAAATTGAAGTAGCAGCATAATCTGGCTGCAAAAAAGATTTTAGGTCACGTCACATATAATTTCTAAATCATAGGACAATATCATTCCGATTTATTCTATGTTGATAAGATCTCATTTTGACTACCAACGCTAAATTTCAGTATTATATTTTAAGAAAGCTTCCAAAAAATTGGAACAGGGCGAAAAAGGATCCAGATCTAGAAACTAAACCCAAGAAGACAGAGGGAACTGGGTAAATGTAGCTTGGGGGAGGGGGAATTACTAAGGGGATATTACATCCCCCAAAAGAAATTACATAGAAGGAGGTTAAGATCTGTTCCCGCTTCTTCCAAAATATATTGCATAGAAAAGTAGATTTCAGTTATGAGAAGACAGATTCTGATTTAATGTCGTAAGTTGTTGTTTTTTTAAACATGTAGAGGTGTGTAATCTTTTACCCAGAGAAGGAGCAGAGGCCACGATCAAAGGGATGTATTCCTGTCATGAGATGGCGAGTGAAGATGATTTAAAGCCCCCTCCCAATGATAAGATTCCCTTCTTCTATGAATTTTACTGCCGCGATTCCTGATCTGTATACTCTTTTCCAAATTGCTGTAATTGCATTTTCACCTTCTAGTTACTCTTGGACTGTGTCTGAATAAAGGGTTAACATCCCTATGGCTTAAAATGACTCAAGGTTGCCTCTCTCATGGACTAAGGGTGAGATGAAGACGAGGCATGGAGACAGAGCAAAACAAAAAGGTTGCTAGATACAGGTATGCTCCGCTAAGATGCCTGCTGCCAATTACCTCCCAAAGACCCATTAGATCACACAGGGTCGGCCTCCTCCGGGTTCCGTCTACCAGCCAATGCCACCTGGCTACTACCCGGGGGAGGGCCTTCTCTGTGGCAGCTCCGGCCCTCTGGAACGAACTCCCCGCAGGGATTCGGACCCTCACCTCTCTCCAGGCCTTCCGAAAAGCCGTCAAAACCTGGCTTTGCCGGCAGGCCTGGGGTTGATGAGTTCCCCTCCCTGCTCGACTTGTGTGGTTGTGTGATTCTTGGCTATTTTAACTACTTGTATTGTGTTCTATGTTTCCCCTTTTCCCCTTTTGAGTTGTTCACCGCCCTGAGTCCCTCCCGGAGAAGGGCGGCATACAAATAAAATAAATCTAAATCTAAATCTAAAGTGGGGAAAGGCCAGTGGTGTACTGACGTCGATACAGAAGTAGCTCTCTGGACATACACAGGCATAGGCTTGCAAAAAGCAAATCTGATCGTGATTACTGTGGGGCTATTGTGTGCATATCCACAAAAGAACCTAGACATGTGTATGAACCTAGGTAGGGGTGGAATAGCAGGTAGAAACAAGCTACCACAAGTGAGTGTAGCTGATGTAGAATAAACAGATATCTGAACAGGCAAAGGAGGGCAGGCACAGATAGAATATTTGTAGCTCAAGGTCAAACTGTGGAGTCCTTGGTGTTCTCTGAGCTTGGTAGATTTCTTGCAGATGTTTTATTACCAAACTAGGTAACATTGTCAGTGCTAGATGGGAACCTTCTAGCACTGATGATGTCACCTGGCATGGTAATGAAACATCGGCAAGAAGACCACCAAGCCCAGAGAGCACCAAGGACACCATAATGGAGTGCAGGGACTACTGGAAAGGAGGGCAAAAGGAGAGGAAAGGAGGACCACACAAGCTGTTTAATATTTGTATTTGCAGTCAATGGAGAGGCAGAGAGTAAACAGGCATGCAATGGGGAATGCATATTGAGAGGACTGTGCCAGTGCCAGCTTTTTGCCTAGTTTGCTTAGGTTGCAAGCTGGTTAGAGGTCAACAGCCTGATTAACATATTGTCAATTTCAGAACCAACTTGTTAACTTGTGATTAGCACTTATTAGGGAAGTGCTGCACCTTATCTCCTTGAACATGGAGATAAGCTGCTCAGTTACCTGTTGTGGCCCAGCAGGAGCCGTTGGAGCTGCCACCAGACTCTGACAGCGAGGGGCCCTATGAGTCAGCTCTGGAGGATGTCGAGAACCCTGGATAGGGTTCCGACTCCGAGCAGAGCACAGAGAGGTGGTTGGCCACCAGGAGGCGCCTGAGCCTTGGACCGGTGGGGAGGAGACAAGGGAGTGTGATCCCGACGTCAGCAGTGAGTTGTTCCTGTATGCCCGGCACCGAAGAGCTAATAGGCGTCAGGAACAGTTGCGCAAGTACAGGAGGTAATTGCACTCAGCTGGTGGTAATTAGGCTCCTCTCCAGACTATAAAAGGACTGCTTGTGTACACGTCCCTTTTGCAGAAGTCAACGCAAGAACCAATGTCAGAGAACATTATTGTGAGCTTGGCAGGCTGGATTGCTGCCATAGCTTATCTGTACTGGATTGTTGCCCAAGCTTGTCTGTGCCGGTTTGCTGCCAAGGACCTGTCTGTCTGTTAATTAAATGTTGTAACTTATCTGTGGCTCGGAGTGTGTTGGTGTGGGACAAGGGGGGTCAGAACAGTTACCTATTCAAAAAGTCTGACAATACTTGATGTTAAAGCTGTGTCTGTTGGATGGAGGACATAAGGAAAAAAAGGAGGACATGGGCTCCTTTTGCCACAGGTCTGGTAACTCTAAGCAGACACAGCCTCAGTAGGTATGTTTACCTGGACTCCAGCCACTTCAAGGCCTAACTGGTCATTCCCCTGCTCCTTGCCTTCCCGTTTATGTAGGGAAAGCTTGCATGGTTGGATGGATGGCCCCAGTGTGGGCAGGTCTGTCACTGCCTGCCTTTTCCTTCTTTGCTTTTTCAGTTGTTTGCATACATAGATGACTTTACAATCCACTCCTTTGATACTATCTAGGCCCATCCCAGTGGTGGGTTTCAAAAATTGTTCGAACCTACTCTGTGGGTGTGGCCTCATTTGTGGGAGTGGCTTGCCGCCCATGTGCCCGGATGGGAGTGGCTTGCCACCCATATGACCGGATATGAAGATGTCAACGACACTTGTCAGAACCACCTTAAATTACCTCACACAGAGCACTGGCATGCATAAGAATATGATGTAAACTTGTTTTTTAAAAGGCATCTTTGGTTTGCGTTAAAACAACTTCAACACATGCAATGTTCTGATTGCACCACAAACGCAGTAGTCATCCTTACCTTTCACAGTGGCACTGAGTTTTATAAATATGAGCATGATAGTGTAGAATAATCATATCCTAGGACCAGTGGTGGGTTTCAAAAAATTTTGGAACCTCTTCTGTAGGTGTGGCCTGCTTTCCGGGTCCACTGGTGGAACCTCTTCTAACCGGTTCAGTAGATTTGATGAACCGGTTCTACCGAATTGGTGCGAACTGGTAGGAACCCACCTCTGGCCCATCCTTTTCCCTTCTTACGGTACCATCATTGCTCTGATGCTACATTATTCAAAGCAAAAGGAGGAGATTATAGGTACATTGAAACTGATGGTTCAGCTTTCTAAAAACAAAGTAGTACTTATTGGAATTTTGCTGCTTTATTCCAAGATGTCTATCTTGCAACTTAAAGATTTACAAGAAAACGTAGAAGGGAAAAAATATTGCAGTATTTTTAATTTAGAGGTGCAAAAGTAAAGGAACCATGCTTCATCCTGCTGGGCAGAAACCTAAAAGCTATCCCCTGGGAGATGTAAGGGCTGAATAGAGCACTGAGCTATTGTCAGTGGGGGAACATGGATTGAAGAAAATCCATTCCCTTCCCTGGCGATTGTTGGAAGCTCTTTAAAATAATAAAAAAATGGCACCAGCAGAAAATGTAATCTCTTAGCAGTCTAAGACAGAGGCTGGAAAGAGAGGGCCATGTCAAACACTGTATCCAATTAGAGACTGGGACTGTCATTAATCAGAAGGAAGTACTTCAATCATTTGCACAGAAAGATGTAAGAGGACTTAGGATGAAAAACAGTGGCTTTGGAACAGAATACGTGGCTTATACTGGTGATGGGACAATCAGTGGATTTGCCTTTATCTGGATTGGTGACAAATGCTATTAACTCTAAAACAACATAACTGCTGTTTCTTAGAAAGTGACTCAGTGGCTCAAAGGTTTATAGAGTAGTAAGTAATGAAATCCAACACTTAAAGTCAGATTTATCTATGCATCAGTAATATATAAAGTAACCCACACAACATAAACCATAGAACAAGCAACAGCAAATGAGACAGATTGTTCTCAGAATCTTGGGAGTTGAAAGCTTCTCCTATACCGTAACTATATTTGGTAGCAATGATCGTCTCTTTCCTTCTCTCCTTTGTATTTTCATTCCCTTAATTAAAGTTCAGATAATAAAATTGTTGGGCAGAGTTTGTCTCTTGTTGCTTTATGTTTATTACCCTGATAAAAGGGTGTAAGAACAATGATCAAAAGATAGAAAATTATTCTATGGTCCATTGTCTAGGAACAGTTAATTTTTAAAGAGAGCACTGACATAGATAACTCTTAGTCTGATGCACTTAGTCTGACAGACTATACTGTCAGGAACACTGAAATAATTCTATAGTTCCTATTTTGTTAATTTAAATCTTGTTGGTGAATCACTGGGTTTCTCTAAAGGAAGGGATGAAAGATCTGCAAAGCGAAACGAACCTTTTGCAACTGAACAATTGTGATACAGCCAAGTGCAAGAAATTGTTTCATCCTAATGGATTTTCATTTGCCCATTTGATAAATTTTAAAATGCACAATGTTTCAAAGCCAATATGTACAATTATAAGCATACGGGAATAATCAAAGTAGGATATAATAATACATTTATTTTCATTACTGAATTCACATTAGCTCTGCATTTGACACCCATGAAAGAGGAAGGAAGCTATATATCAATAGAGATGAGCCATCTTTCATCTCAGGCTTCCTGAAATTCCCCAGTCCCCATTTTGAAGAATATTTCTCAGGCCACAGGTCAAATATCTGATAGTAAAATGGCTGATTTGGAGCAGTTTAGTCATGCAATAATAAGAGTGGAAATAAATGTCTTAAATCTCTACAGATGCCTCCACTTCTATTCATCTCCCAAGAAATCAACCCCAAAAATAGCAGCCCTATTTCCCAGCCTAATTCTCTCTCTCTCTCTCTCTCTCTCTCTCTCTCTCTCTCTCTCTCTCTCTCTCTCTCTCTCTCTCTCTCTCTCTCTCTCTCTCTCTCTCTCTCTCTCTCTCTCTCTCTCTCTCTCTCTCTCTCTCTCTCTCTCTCTCACACACACACACACACACACACACACACACACAGGTGCTAAGTGATAAGCCTTTTGCCCATAGTCCCAGATTATTTCACTTAGCAATTTTATGTGGATCCACAAAAATCTAGTAGCATAAATTGCAAGCTTACAAGATTCCTAGTGTTAATATCACATTCCTGAGCAATAGCATTTTCTAAAATCTGGTCTTTGAACAGGAATTCTTGACAAAGGAAAAGTCATATTTGACAAAAAAAAAGTTGCTGAGACATTTAGGAGAATTATCAAGACTTCATGGGTACTACTCTTCTATTAAAATAGTTAATCTAATGACATTTCATCAATAGGATTTAGAGAGGTCTGAAACAAAATAGAAATAATGAAACCCATCCAAGAAATCTGAAGTTGCCTGGCAATTTCATTTATTTATGTTATGTTATGTTGTGCTGCATAGATTCAGAATAGTTTACAGGATTTTTCCTAATCCTAATTTCTCAATTTCCTGATAATTTGAATTTTTATTTTATTTATTTATTTATATAACAATGTCTAGGCATTCTATTTTATAAGGACTTGATTTGCTTTATAATCTTCATCGTCAGTAAGATCAAAGTGAATAATCCATGATGTTTGTGAAAAGCCAACACTTGGGTAGCAAAGAAAATTCTGCTCAGGAGTGGTCTCAATTTCCTGTCTTGGAATTATTCAGACGGTTCCACCACAAAACCGCGGTAGACAAAAGCGCGTTCGACGAAAGCGTGTACGTGACGTCATCACAGCGCGATGAAAACATCGCGCTGTGATCGATAAATGTAAAAATAAAGCGAAAACCTTACCCTAACCCCCCCAAACCTAACCCTAAACCTAACCCTAAACCTAACCCTTAACCTAACCCTAAATCTAACCCTAAACCTAACCCTTAACCTAACGCTAAACCTAACGCTAACCCTTAACCTACCGCTAAACGTAACCCTAACGCTCTAAACCTAACCCTAACCCTTAACCTAACCCTAACCCTAACCGTAAACCTAACCCTTACCTTTATGTGAATCGGCTTGCTTTAATTTTATTTTTATTTCAATTTTTAATTTTTTTCGTCGCGCTGTGATGACGTCAAATGCGCGCTTTCGTCGAGCGCGCTTTTGTGGACCGCGGTTTTGACGGGTCACGATTCAGACAGCTTTCTCTCTTATAAAGGAATTTATTACTCCCTGGAATGACCAGAGAAATCTATTTTAGTTAGCAGAGAAATTCATTTCAGCTACATTTACAAAGTGAAGAGGACAAAGATCAAACAAACATTCACTTGGCCAAATTTCACTAAATCACTTGTCCACTTGTCTTCAACAACATGCATCCTATAAAACAAGAGAAGACAATGCTGAGCTTGCTGAATTGCAGAACTAGCGGGCCAAGAAATGCCCCTTTGTCTTGAAAAAGTTAAATAAAATGTGCCTCAATATGCTTCCAAGATTTCCTTTGCACTCAGCACAGAGCACATTTGAAAAATGCTGCAAATTAACTGGAAAATGCTGCTAGATAGCACCCCACAAATGTAATCACAGATATGAAAAAGGACTGGCTTACATGGTGCTGTTGCCATGGTTTCTGTTAAAGTAACACATGACCCAAATGTTTTGATAAAGGGATCCTGTGGAGAGCAGTATCTGCGGAGACACAGGTTGCCCGAGAAAATTCTTGAGACAAATTTTCTTTTTGAAAGGTATTTGCTTTGCATTCATCTTGATCACATCCTTATTTTGGTATTGTACCATTCACTTTCCATTGAATTGAATTGAATTTCCTTTATTTGTATGCCGCCCTTTTCCCTGGGGGGACTCAGGGCGGCTCACAATTCAAAAAGGGGGGGGGAAGACAAACAGTATTCCAATATGGAAACAATACAACATATTAAAAGAGAGCACAACAGTCACACAATTCGGGTGGGGTTGGAATCTTAACCCCAGGCCAGCCGGGACAGCCAGATCTTTAAAGCGGCGCGGAAGGATTGAAGGGTGGTGAGGGTCCGAATCTCCACGGGGAGTTCGTTCCAGAGTGTCGGAGCAGCCACCGAGAAGGCTCTCCTCCTGGTAGTTGCCAGTTTGCACTGGCTAGTAGATGGAATTCGGAGGAGGCCTAATCGATGCGATCGTATCGGTCTAGTGGAGGTAATTGGCAGTAGGCGGTCTCTCAAATACCCAGGCCCACTACCATGAAGGGCTTTATAGGTGATAAGTAGCACCTTGAAGCGCACCCGGAGATCGACAGGCAGCCAGTGCAGCTCGCGGAGGATAGATGTAACGTGGGTGAAGCGAGGTGCACCCACAATCGCTCGCGCGGCTGCATTCTGGACTAGCTGAAGTCGCCGAATACTCTTCAAGGGCAGCCCCATGTAGAGCACATTGCAGTATTCCAGCCTAGAGGTCACAAGGGCACGAGTGACTGTTGTGAGGGCCTCCCGGTTCAGGTAGGGACGCAACTGGCATACCAGGCGAACCTGGGCAAATGCCCCCCATCCATCACCTTTCCATAAGCAAATAATGGACGGGAGCTAAAGGACAGGACATTTTTCTTTTCTTTTCTTTTTTCTCTGAAGAGTTGTATTACATCTCCCATCTTTACATACAATGGTTCTAGAAAAAAAAGAATGAAAGATCCAGTTCTATGGAATTCTGCTCCGTAGAAGGGTTCTTAATCTGCTGTTGAAAAATGTGTGTGCATTTGGGAAGAGGGAGCTGCCTTTCTTCTTAGAACTCAAGAGAACTGGTTGAGGGCTGAATACTTACTGCCTTCCTAAATAAAACCCTTGCATTCTGCTTGAGCAGGATTTTAAAAGTCTAAACATAAAACTGACAGTGTGTAAACTTTGGGAGAGACCTTTGCATTTTAGCCTCTTTTTTTAAGAAAGAGGAGAAAAGACAAACCAGCTGATAGGATGTTGTGCAGGTGAGGAACAATTTTAAGAAAACACTGGAAGATATAAAGTAGAGGAAAGAATTCCGGACTAAAGAAATAAAGAATAAGAGCAGAGGAGAGACAATCAAACAATCAGATACATGTGACAAAATTCCTACAGAATGGATAGATTTGATTGTTAAAAGGATGTTGAAAAGGTAAGCGTAGAAGGAGGAAAACATGGAGAAACATATTTTAACCTTTTGAGGGGTGTGTTATGGCCCAGGTTGCAGCAATTACAGCTGGTATCTGGCTTTCTTTTTTCTCTCTCTCCTGTACTCCATCATATTTTACCGGGCAAGATCTCCAACTGGGAGTATCAGCCTTGAAATCCTGCATTTCATCTTCTGTGAGGTTGATATTCCCAGTAGTCAAATCATACAGCCCTCTCTCCACTCATACACTCATAAACAAAATAGCAGAAAGAAAAACTATGCAAGGAATGTTTTGTCTCCCTGGGCGCCAAAGAGACCCTTGAAAAGGATGGGAGGTAGGCAATCCAATCCTGTGAGGAGCTTATTGAAGCCCAGCAGTTCACTAACCTTCCTTTTTTCATGGTGCCTGGATTGTCTGCATGGCTGCTCGCTCACTTCTTCCAAATTTTCCTGACTTACTTTCATGTAGATCATCTTGGACCTGCATCAAGCTACTTCAGGAATGGGCTGACAACTAGAAGTTTGCTTTGTTGCGAGGACACATCCTCAATGAATGATAAGAGGTCCACTTTCCACAATCAAAATAAAATAGAATTAAAACATGGGCAGAATCAATGGTATGGACGATCCAACGTTGTGACAATACGGACTTGTGGTCTCGATGCTCCGAGACCGCAGCCAATACTTTTGCAGCTATGTGGTCCAATCGGACCTAAACCGTCCCGAAGAGACAGTGAACAGGAAGAATACATCTTGCTGACCTCAGGGACATCACAAAGTCCCTGATCGATGCAAGAGAAGCTCTTCAAGCTGGCGACAAAAACTCCAGCCAAGGCTGACGAAGTCAGGGCAGCTCCAAAATGGAAGGATACGAAAAGAAAAAGTGTTTCCAGCTGGTGAGGAACTTTTACCGTTTTAAAAAGAGACTGCCTATTAAAAAACTTAAAATTAATTTAAATTGAAGAACAGAAGAAATAAGCGGCGGAATTAAATTAGGAATGGCTTTGGACAGGGGGTTATCTTACTTTTTAAATGCTATCTTCATGGATGGAATTTATGCAAGCCTTTTAAAACGAATGGATTAAGTCTTCTTCTATTTTTTTTTCTTTTATTATTCTCTGTAACCTATGGACTAAAATTTTCCTCTTTCATTACTGTGGCTGTTCTCCTAACTCGTTTAAGAATCAGACTTTTTTTTAAAAAAACTTGAAATACAAAAAAGATACAAAAAGAAACAAGGAAAATTGCAACATAATACTGCTACTTGGAGGCTGGAAGGTTTGTGTATTGGAAACACTGATTATTTTGGTTTAGCACTACAAGGTCTCACTGCTTGGTTATAGAGAGTGATAAGAAGGAAAGCACACAGATGTCCCTTTGAAGTATATCTTTAACCAGAAAAAAAGTGAAAACAAAACATTATTGTGAATCTATGCTTAATTTTATTAACCTTCCAAGCCAGAGCAGCTGTGTTTGTTAGTTGGAGATAATGGCACAATTTCAACAGCAAAAAGAAATAAGTCTGCAAAAGATATTTTCAGAAATACAGAAATTATCAAATACATATGAGAGGATAGAGAAGAAGCTGGAAGATTTAGAGCATGTAACAGCAAAATATGATGAAGAAGTTGAGGATGTCTATCAAGTGGAAAAAGTGGTGGTTAAATCCCAAAAAATTGAAGTGGAAAATGAATATAAAGAAATTAATTTTGCTGATATTTATGGTGATTGGTTTGTCTCTGAAAATGGAAAGAGTGGAATACTGAAAGAGGAATTAAATGGAGGGGAAATTTATCCCAGATGGCAAGATACAGAAGAAGAAAAAACAAAAGAATTTATGGACTTAAAGAGAGAAATTTTAGTACCCTGTTTCCCTGAAAATAAGACCTCCCCAGATAATAAGCCTTCCCTGAAAATATTGCAACTTAGCAGCAGCCATGAGTTGACCATGCTCGCCACCTCATGCACCTCAAAAATAAGAAGACCTGCCCAAAAATAAGGCCAAGTGTTTATTTTGGGGGTCAAAAGAAAATAAGACCCTGTCTTGTTTTTGGGAAAACACAGTAGCAATATTATTGATAGCACCACTGACAATCAAAGATAAGCTGATTAAGGAAACAGAAGAAGGGCATCGAGATTACATGAGAGATTTTATAAGCAAGGAGTTGCTAAAAGGAGTCCATACAAAGTTGATTAAGGAGATGATTAGAGGATTGACACCACAAATGGCAGAAGATATGAGACTGTTTTGCTACTGGAAAGATACAGGTTGATAGATGGAAGAGTATAATTTAAAACTAGTTAAACTTAGTGAACGTAGTGATAATAGATATAGTCAAATAAATAATTGATAACGTTACTACTGTATACAATGTGTAGTGTTATGATGAGTAATAATTGGATATGAATATTGAATGGTACCTGTTGTGACTCAGCAGCAGTCTTCTGTGAGTCTTTTCGAAATGCAAGATTAACGATGCAGCTGGGGCTCGTTAGTGGGGTTTGGGGGATAAACGGATGGATGGTGCCACGCCCTAGTTGCAGGAGTCAACGTTCCTTGGTTCGTACAACATTGATTGATCATCAGTCGTGGTTTATGTAAGATACACTTGGAAAAGTGCTTTGTTTTCTGTAACCCTGATTCAAGGATACACTTGGAGAAGTGCATTGCATTGTAAGAGTTTTTGTTTTGTATTCTGTTATCTAGTCAGAGACTGTATTTATGTTATTTTTGGGCTCGCAGCCAGTCTGAGCCGAGAACTGATAAAGAGAGTTCCTTTTAAGTTTGTCTGCCTGCCGTTTGTTAACGAGCGGAGAAGGGGGGACCGAACAGGTACCCATGAAAGGAAGATTAGAAATCCCTTTGGATTATATATAAAGGTTAATAAAAAAAGAACTATGTTAGATACAATTAAAGCTTTGATTATTAGGGGGAAATGTTATGATACAGGATATAATTAAATAAAGGAGGGATAAGGATAACAACGTGCATATAGATATGGGTATAACATAAAGAAACTGGATGTAAATTGTAAACAGTGATTTGGAAAGGAGGATTAGAAAATTTTGTTATTAAATATTATGGATGTTTAGCTAGAATAGGACATAAGGATTTAGTCTTAGTGGAGGATTTTAGAAATAGTAACTGAAAGGCCAGTATGTAATTATGTATTAAATTTTGGTATATTTTGTGATGAAGGACGTTTAAATAATTATAGTCAAATGAAAATGGAGATATGATGATGGTAATATGTATAAATATCTGAGTTAAAATACTTGAGTTAATATGAATTATGTTTGTTGACTGTGGAACAGATGCACGAAAGTTTTCTTGTAACCAACTGATACACTTTCTACAGCATGTAAAGAAGGATGTTTGTTTTGAAAATAAAAAATAAAAAAACTATTAAAAAAAGAATATGGATGACATAATGTCCATAGTTTTTCTCTTTACTAATTAAACATTTAATACTTGACATAAACGTATATGCTGATATGTTGATGAAATCTGAGAAAATACAACTAGGAACAATATATGAGAAAAAACTTGTCAAACTCCAAGAGGTGATAGGAAAAAAAGGTGGAATATACGTATGCTTATAGCCTGTGTTTTCCTTCTAATGAGTTAGGAGAGGCTATTCTTACTCCCTCATAATCCTTGGGCTGATGAGATGGCAAAGATGAGGAATCCTCCTAGGCAGAGCAAGTTGTCTTCAAGACTATGAGTCAAGACAAGCTAAGCAAAACATGTCACAGAAAAGCAAATTCCTGTTCACCCCACAACAACTATAAATTAGACAAGTGTAAATTGAGACAAGTTAGATATTGTCATTATGATCTTGATTATAAAGCAAAAGAAGGATGAGGAAAATGTTACTCCTGTTAGCCTTGTGAGGTAATCCAGACAAAAAGCACAACCAGGAGTAATGGCTCTATTGCTCTATATTTTTTGTAAGGTTATATTAACAGAACATTGCAAAATCTGAAAGCGTGGCACGACAAAACCGCGCTCGACTAAAGCGCGCCTGATTAAACCGCGTCGCTGACGTCATCAACAGGGTGACAACAGCGAGCGCAGAGAAAGAAGGGCGCTTTAAATAGCGCTTTGAAAGCAAGCCGATTCAAGTTAAGGTAAGGGTTAGGTTTAGGGTTAGGTTTAGGGTTAGGTTTAGGATTAGGTTTAGGGGGGTTAAGTTTAGGTTTAGGGGTTAATTTTAGGTTTAGCATTTACAGCGTGCTTCTGTCTCCACGCTGTTGTCGCCCTGTGATGACGTCAGCTACGCAGTTTCGTCGAGCGCCCTTTAGTCGAACACGGTTTTGTGGTGGAACCATCTGAAAGTACCCCTCCTGCTCCTCCTTTACTCTCTTGAAAACTAAGGAGGGTCCCTTCTGAGCAGTGGTGGGTTCCTACCAGTTTGGCTGAACTGGTAGTAGCTTGGTGGCCTGGGTCGCTGGAACCGGCAGCGACCCAGGCCTACCACGCCCACGAACGGGTTCTCCATAAGTGGCACCATCTTGTTTTTTGCTTCTGTGCATGCTCAGAGCAATTTTAGTTTTATTGCATATGGGGGCGCAATGCACATCAAGCGCACGCACATGCAGTGCATCCTGGAGCAAACCGGCAGTAGTCTCTGCTGGAACCCATCCCTGCTTCTGAGATGCGTTAGCCAATACTTCAAAGTTTGCTTATCAGATCAGCTGCAGCTCCTTCTCCTGTCTCCCAGGTCATTCCCACATACCTTTACATTCCCTGGCCCTATCCTGGTAAGCTTTCATTAGGTTGACAATGAGGGCAGGTGGGTCAACAGGTTAAAGATCTGTCAAAGCTATTAATTGTATTTAGGTTTGCCCATTTGAGCCAGGAATAGGATTTGGATCCAGCCCTCCACTAGAAGCTCATCACAGCAATCAGAGTGGATCAGACCTTCCCAAGTGTAACGTTCCTGTGGTTCGTCCATGAGGCCAATGTGGAGAAAAGACAGGACACGACCTTTCTCGAGATGGAGCGACGACCCAGATTGGGGGTCTGAGAGCCCCTTTTATTGAGATAGGACAAAGGCAGGAGGAGCAATAGCATGTGATTAAAAACAGCCTGTAAAAGTACAATTTCGAATCTACTGCTCAGAGAAGTTCTGTCTATATATGGTCAAATCCTGGGCATCATTGGTAGGGCACATCTCAGACTGTTATGTTATGCACTATCAGGATGTTATGGGGTTTTCGGAGTTTGTTTTCTCCTGTGTGGTTCAGCGTGGCTCTGCATGTCCGGGATGAACTGGGCCATGGGTGACTCACACCTACACAAGGAATTATATTACAACATCTCCTACTTTCTTATTTTCTTTTTGTCAAAAAGACTTTCCCTCTTCATCTGACAGGGCTGTCAACAGTGCCTTCCATTGCTGCGAATTATATTACAACACCCAAGCCTGACTGACCACCCTTACCACCAAGCCAAGCCTAATCCAGCAGACATGAAACAGAGGACCCTGAGATTGACCAGTGAAGATTAAAGACTCTTTTCAATCCCCAAAAGACAGCTGTAAAGACTATGGGGGAGGGTGGAAATTCATTGTAATGTTGTATGTTGTAATCAGTTAAATGGACTCTGGAGGATTGTATTTGGGAATGGTTGCCACAGCAAGTTCTGAACACCTTGGATTTCTGTCTGGTGGGAGGGAGATTTGTCCAGCTTGATTGTATTGCCTGTATTCTAGAAGTAGCTACAGTTTGGTTTAATTTATTTGTATGCTGCCCTTTTCCCTAAAGGGACTCAGGGCGGCTCACAACTCAAAAAGGGAGGGGAAATACAAACAGAGTTACAAAAACATAAAAAACCATACATAGTTAAAAACACAACAATCATACCATTCGAAGTGGGGCTGCAAGTCTTTAGCCCCAGGCCTGTCGGAACAGCCAGGTTTTAAGGGCTGTGCGGAAGGCCTGGAGGGTGGTGAGGGTACGAATCTCCACGGGGAGTTCGTTCCAGAGGGTCGGAGCAGCCACAGAGAAGGCCCTCCTCCGGGTAGTCGCCAGTCGACACTGGCCGGCTGATGGAATTCGGAGGAGGCCTAGTCTGTGGGATCTAGTTGGTCTAATGGAGGTAATTGGCAGTAGGCGGTCTCTCAAGTACCCAGATCCAATACCATGAAGGGCTTTGTAGGTGATGACTAGCACCTTGAAGCGTACCCGGAGACCAACAGGCAGCCAGTGCAGCTCGCGGAGGATAGGTGTTACGTGGGTGAACCGAGGCGCACCCACGATCGCTCGCGCGGCTGCATTCTGGACAAGCTGAAGTCGCCGAATACTCTTCAAGGGCAGCCCCTACACACACATACACACACACCGTTCAGAATTAGAGTGAAACTATCACCTTTACCTACCTCCTCACAAAGCTTCTTCTTTTTGCTCTGTGGCACTAAGGCTCAATCAGTCATATCTCCCTGTTAATTCCATGGGGGAGGGGCTCCCCTCAGGCAATTCTGTCACTTGAAGAGATATCAGGAAAGAGATCTCCAAAACCCAAGGCCTGACTGTGACTCACAAATGATGCTGCCCAGTAAAGCAGGATATGTTGCATTGGTGGCCTCATTAGTAGGAGTCCCAAGGCTCATTGTGTGTAATTTTAAAAGCACTAAATAGTCTGGATTGCACACTGGCTAATCTCAAATTGGACTCACAGATCCTGGATGCCTTAAAGTAAGAGCTAGGGTGGGTTCAAGAAACAACCCTTCGAAATGGGCAGTCTGTAATTTAAAGCAAAACCATGGCTATAAAGAATTGTGGGGCTTGTGTTTGCTTGAAATCTGACTGGAAGCTCACAGAAAGGGATATCTGACATCTGAAATTAATTGGCATAGAAAATTGAATACTGTACATTTCTTTCCAGAACTTTTGCCCTGGCGGCTAAACCTTCATGGTTGAAAGGTCTCCTTTTGGGAGCCACTGAAGGAATCCTTCTCTGCTCCCTCTATCAATGCCTTCCCTTTTGCATCAGAAAAATTAAAAGGACCCATCAAATCTCTCTGAAACAAGTTCAAAGCTCAAGAGAGGGTATAAATCTCTCTCTCACCCATGTGCTCGATTGCCCAGGACCTCAAACCATGTGGTCCTGTCCATCATTAAACCATATTTCCAAACAGTCTCCATGTTTCCAGTGTCTTTCTCCCCACTTGGAACTGAACCCAGATGGACATTTCTTCCAACAGGAGTAATCAAGAAAGTGGTCAAGATCCAGTGACTACAATGCAGCCCTAGCTGTTTTCATCTCTTCATGACAGCCACCACAGTTCAGAGAAAGCTTAAATTTATGGAAAATACTTTTCTGATTACAGTATAACAACTTTGGGGCATCCCAAGCAAGACTGCATTCCCAGGTCAGGATTCAACATGAGGACTCTAAATACAGTTTTGCTCTTCAACTCCTCCTATTAGCAAATGCTTGTTGAGGTCACTTCTGCAACCTCCTCAAAGCGCTTTTTGAGAACAATGTTATACAAATATCCTGCTCTTTACCCCCCTGAGTGTAGTTGGCCAGCCACTTGGATTTCCATTCAGTGCTAAAAAGTTTTGTATCAAAAGCTTGGAAAGGAGTGACCAATTGTGGTCTGATAACAAAGGCATTCTCAGTTTTAGACAAGCTTATTAGTCACGGAATCCCATATTCCTCTTTCTTTCCCATCTTCAATCAAGGAGTTTTTCATAAGCAGCCACCAGTTGCTTTTTCAATTCTCCCTCCCCACTTTTTGATTTAATTTTTGATGTGGCAGTCATGATAGCAAATTGTAGAAAGACAGATTTCCAGAGCAGCATCAAAAGACGTATTGTATGCTTCGTGGGGGATCTTGAACAGGGCGAGAAATAAGTAAGATCTTTCAATTATCTTAATAAATATTTATTCTGAATTGCATTAATCCATGGTAGATCTGAGCTTTTCTGAGGATCAAAAGCACATGCCTAGTAAAAAGGCCTTCCGAGCAGCTTTAGTGTATGCAGATGGGCAGATGAACTATATATCAACAGTATTTTAGACTTATGGAGCTTCAGGTCAATTAGTTCATTGTTGCAGCCAGCCACTGATCAGAACATCTTCTGCCTCACATGAGTTTGCGAAAAAGGAGGAGAAGAGAGATGGCTGTCAGTCATACGCCCCTCAGAGAGGGTTCGCAATTTGGGAGTCCTCCTGGATCCCCAGCTGACTTTAGAACACCATTTGTCGGCTGTGACCAGGGGGACCTTTGCCCAGGTTCGCCTGGTGCACCAATTGCGACCCTACCTGGATCGGGAGGCTCTTCAGACAATCACTCATGCCCTTGTGACCTCAAGACTGGATTACTGTAACACGCTCTACATAGGGCTGCCCTTGAAGAGTGTTCGAAGACTTCAGCTGGTCCAGAACGCAGCTGTGCGAGTGATTGTGGGTGCACCCAGGTACACCCATGTCACACCTATCCTCCGCGAGCTGCACTGGCTACCCATTAGTCTCCGGACCCGCTTCAAGGTGCTGGTCGTTACCTATAAAGCCCTACATGGCATCGGACCTGGGTACCTGAGAGACCGCCTCCTGCCGATCACCTCCCATAGACCGATTAGATCTCACAGGTTAGGTCTTCTCCGGATTCCATCGGCCAGCCAATGTCGGCTGGCGACTCCCCGGGGGAGAGCCTTCTCTGTCGCAGCTCCAGCCCTCTGGAATGATCTCCCCATGGACATCTGGACCCTTACTATCCTCCCGGCCTTCCGCAAAGCTGTTAAGTCCTGGCTGCTCCAGCAGGCCGGGGGGCTCTCGAAATATCCAGCCCCACGGAAACTGTGACTGTTGTGTATTTTAAAGTGTTGTTTTGTGCATTTATCCCCTTCCCTTGTTTATTGTAAGCCGCCCGGAGTCCTTCGGGAGTGGGCGGCATACAAGACCAATAAACTCAAACTCAACTCAAAACTCAAACTCAGTCCCATTTTAATTTCATATCTCGGATTTCTCTTAAAATAGCTTCACTGAAAATGTTAAACATTAGAAACGATAAAAAAAGAGTCCTGTGCAACTTTGCAGTACAATTTGCCATACTATGGAGCAATTGTCACACTGCACCAGGGGTGGGTTCCTGCCAGTTCTAACCTCTTCTATAGAAGAGGTTCCACAAATCTACAGTCCCATTTAGAACCGGTTCCAGCTCCCTCCTCCCGCCCTTCCGCACATCGTCAAGATGAAGAGCGAGAGGAGGAATTCTGGGAGTTGAAGTCCACAAGTCTTAAAGCTGTCAAATTTGAACGCCCCTGGGTTTTTTTCCTAAAGGGTTAGGGGTGCAAGGGTCTTGCAACTTGACAGCTTTAAGACTTGCGTGCTTCAAATGCCAGAGTTTCTGAGCTAAGCAAGAGCGTTGTTAAGTGAGTTTCACCACAAGTTGGCCACGTCCACCCAGTCACATGGCTGGCAAGCCACTCCCACCCAGTCACATGGCTGGCAAGCCACTCCCACCCAGTCACATGGCTGGCAAGCCACTCCCACAAAGCAGGCCACACCTACAGAAGAGGTTCTAAAAAAATTTGAAATCCACCACAGCACTGCACCAGCTTTTGAAATCACCCATCCAAGGAGGCATGCAGTCTGTGTTAATAACCAACTTAGGCAATTTATCCTTAAGGATACCATAGTCATTGGTGGTGTACAACCATTTAAAGGTACAGGAAAATCTTTATGTTGGCAGATTTCATCACATACAGGAAGTCTTCGACTTACAAGCATTTGTTTAATGACTGTGCAAAGTTACATCATCACTAAAAATTAATTACAACCAGTCTTCACACTTGCGACTGTTGAAGCGGTCATGTGGTCAAACTTTATGTGCATGGCAGCCAGCATGTATTTATGGCAGTTGCAGCATCCCTGGCACATGTGATCACCATTTGCCACCTTTCCAAAGGGTTTCTAACAAGCAAAATCAACGGTGGAGCACCAGATTTGTTTAACGACTTCGTGATTCACTTAACAACTGCAGTGATTCTTTTGACAGTCATTGGGTGCAACTCATTTAACTGCCTTGCTTTGCCACAAAATTTCTGGCCTCAATTGTGGTTGTAAGCTGAGGACTACCTGTGTCAGGAATTTTCAATGCAGAAGGGAACTTAAAAGTCAGAATGCAGGAAACATTTCTGATTTGAAAATAGGGCATTATGACCTTACTTGCCCAGTCAGTTGTTGGTATAACCCTGGAGCACTTCTGGCAAGACTGGAATGGCTGCTGAGAACTGAAATTGCAATGTTTCCAATTTGAAATGCCATTACTTAAAAGCCTATGATTAGGGACGCCTGGCATTGACACAGCAGGATTACTGCAGGCTTGAATACTGAAACAGGGAACAAAAAACCTTTTTATTGGCATGTCAAAGGTAAGACAGAGGTGTCTCTCTTTGAGAGTCCATTGGTTCTCTTTCTGCAGCGATTTATGCAATAGCAAGAAGTTTCTGATAAAAGGTCACTGGCAGCATTTCCAGCCAGGCTGAATGCATTTTTGTAATTTTTCGGTCACTTTTGCATGTTTTAAAGAATTACACTTTCATTTTCTCGGGCTGAGAACCCATGTGTTCTGGCAATTGTTCCCATTGCATGGATCTGTTCTCTGTTCCATCCCGGGAAAGATTATTCCACCAATTATCTTTGAATGATTATTTTAATGTCAGATAGTTGGCTCTCAATAGCGATTCCATGTCATTTATTAATGTAAGTGTAATCCTGAAAATTCTGAAGACATGTTTTAACCATATGTGGGCAAACGCTGGTTTATAATGATGTATTTTCATTATGGAGAGCCTCTAAATGTGCTTTTAAATATTTAGAAACACTTGAAGAAATAAACTTAAAGCTTTTGTATTTTTGTAAATAATTGCAGCAATTTATTTATCTATCTATCTATCTATCTATCTATCTATCTATCTATCTATCTATCTATTATTAAAATTTATATGCCACCCAATCCCGAAGGACTCCGGGCGGCTTACAAAAAAGACTGCTTTACCTCAATTTCTTTTGGTAATAGAAATCTCTCCCCCTATTCCTTTATGGTCAGTTGCCACCAATTTGTCAGGGGAAAGATAATTCCGTTGCTGCCCATTATTTCAAATGAAACAAATTTCAGTTTTATAGCTAGTAGTCATCTTTGTGTCACTATCTGTGCCATTCAACCATAAATGCCTGTTATATATTTCCCAAGGGATTTATGGGAAATCATATTTTGTTGCAGATGGATCCTTTGGGCAGACAAACAGGGAGATATGAAGCCCCTATTTCACACCCTCAAGCCTCACTTTCTCTTACAGCGGCATAAAAATAATGTCAGGGAGTAAGTAAGATCTGTGTGCATTTTAGAAGTGGTGCTTCTGGTATTCTCTGTGATACACTAAAGGATTCCTAGGCATTCCTCTTGGATCTCACATGCTGCTGGTGATCTCACCTCGCTGCGTGTGTTGCTTATGCACACTGAATGAGTGGGGCAATAAAACGAAAACAACACCCTCACTTTTTAATCACAAATACATATTAAAGCAAGAACTTTAATAGGCCAAGGTAGAGTTGTAAAATAATCTCAAGAATCTTTACTACAATTAGGTGTCTAAATTGCTTAAAAAGCCCCCCCCCTACCCCCAATGACCCGGGAAGAGGGATAGAATTATTGGGGTTGATATGCAAAAGTAAAATACAATCTTTTTCTAAAATAGGGGAAAGGTAGGAGCAGAATTCTCCATCTTTGGAAGCCGCATTTATCACAATTGTTTAGGGACAAGGCAGCCTACCTTAGAGTTGGTTCGGGCAAGATGATTTGAGATGACTTTCTGATGACTCTTATGTAGAAATGAGCTATGACCTAACACTGCAGACAGGATGCCAACATCCTTACCACCATTCAGGTCTTAATTCAGCTTTTGTTTCCTCCCTGTTCTTTCTTCCATGCCAGCTGAGTTGACATATTCAACTACCTCTCTCAACAGATGTTGGTTAAAAAATATATATTAAGCCACCTATCAAGTGCCATCCTTCCATGATCGGGGTCAAGTACTCTGTACATGCTCAGGGTTACTTTTGGCTGCCTTCAGCAGACGAGCAAGCGAAACCTGGAGACAAATGAAACCGCGCTCTATTTAAGGGCTGGAGCCGTGGAGAATTTGCCCAAACCTCCTTTGGTCCCCCGCTAGGCTTTGCCTAGAGACCGGAGTCGCTTACCACGCGAAGCTTTCCAGGCTGGACCATTAGGGGGATTGAAGCGGGCTCTGGCGGCGGCAACGGGGCGTGGGCTCCCCAGCCGGTCCACCGGTTCCCCCAAGAACGGGATTCGCTGGAAGAGGCGACGACAGCAGGCGGGACGGCCCCGAAAACGACCCCGCCCCGGGCCTCGAAGAGGGGGCGGAGCCGATCGGCGAGAGGGGCCCCCCGATCGACGGATCTCCGCCGCTGCCAGGCCGGCTAGAGCGCTAAGCGTAGCAGCCACCAGCCGGGGAGCCCTGCCTATGGCGCAGCGCCTCGCCCTCGCCGAGCAGCCGCGCGCCTTCCCGGCAGCAGCCCTGGGAAGCGGCTCGGCGTGAGGAGGCTCGGCTCGCTCCTGATCGGCCGAGGGGGTTGCCCGGGCGCTTCTCGCCTCGCACCGGGAGCTGCCGCCGGCATCCTTCGTGGCGCTCTGCACACCGCGCCGTCCGTTGAGATGCTGCCGCCGAAGAGAGGCCAAGCTTGGCGGCGCAGGAAGGGGCTGCGCGCGGGGCAGCTGTGCCTCCTGGCCTCGCTGCTGGGGTTCGTGCTGCTCGCGTGCGCCCGGGCAGGCCAGCGGGCTGGCCGCTCAGACGCCGCAGCCGGTGAGTGAGAAGAAGCGGAGGGTGAACCTGCGGGGTCGCGCAGCGGGGAGGGGGGGGGCGAAGAAGGGACTCCGGCAGCTGCGAAAGGGGTCGCGACGTGGCGTTGGGGAGATACCAGCTGCCCGGGCAGCGTGGAGGTGGCTCTGCTGCGGCCATACCTGCCTGTGGGTTCGGTGATCGGGCGTCCTACCTAGGGGGTTTGCTCGTGAAGCGCCGCGCTCTCTGGCACCCCCCTTACTGTCCTTCGCAAGAAAGGAATCCTGCTGCTCGAATTTGTGGGTTGGGTTCAAGGGGGGCGTCAATTTGCGGGATCATTCGCCCCTTTCCAAACGTGGAAGGGTGGGGAGAGCTGTCCCAGCCTCCACAGTCCTTGGGGGGGGGTGCTCGGGTTCTTTCCCCCTCCGCCACCCTTCCTAACAGGTACCATTCTGTGACTCCGGTCTGCAGGCAGGGAACGGGCGTTGCGGGAGCCATCCCTTGTAGGTTGCAGGCAACTCGGATGGCCGAGTTGGGACCGGCGAGCGGTCTCGGCAGTTCTTCTTTTCCTTTCCCCGAAGTTCTCCTATGCCAGCCCCGTTGGAATGAGCTGTGCACCTGCCTGCTCGGTCACCGGTCCCAATAATGTGCTTTTTTTTCTTAGACATATTCCCGAAACATCATGTCTTACTGAAGAACATGAGGAAATAAGAGGCATTTGGAGTTTCCACCTGATTTATAGAATTTGCCAAATACGTTTAATCACCGACTGGATAACCATATTTTAAGTTAACTTAGCATGTTCTGTGACCTCCATCCTGGGAGGGTTCAGTGAATTAAAAGAACCTGGAAACTGAGGTTTGCTTTTCGCATTACTGACTTCCACATTATCCCCAGGTATGGAACTTCCTCCAGTGATCTAAGGAACTACTGGGCTAAATGTTAAATGGCAAAGCTAGGATTTGGCTTGGATTCCTACAATTGAAGGACCTGTATGCACATCTCACTGTGGGATTGTAGCCAAACTGCATATATTACCAAACTGACCTTCATTGAGCTTGTGATCTAATGCATGCTTTTAGAAGGCTGTAATATTTAGATTGCATTCTTGTACTAACTTTCTGGCTAGAAATATGCCTAGCTGAATTCAGTGGGCCTATTAAGAAGGCTTGTGCAGTTAATGAAATCAAATATTAATAATATCTTTCCAGAGCGTCAATAATGAATCTTTCCTCCAAACAGTAGCATATGCTCTATTCTTCCTAGCTGTCCCCCATCCCACCTTGACTAGCGGAGAGGGGAGGAAGAAAATGGTTCACCCACAAAACCGCGCTCGACTAAACCGCGCCCGACTAAACCGCATCGCTGACGTCATCAACAGGGCGACAACAGCGCGGAGACAGAAGCATGCTGTAAACCCTAAACCTAAAATTAACCCCTAAACCTAACCCCCCTAAACCTAATCCTAAACCTAACACTTAACCTAACCCTAAACCTAACCCTTAACCTAACCCTAAACCTAATCCTAACCCTTAATCTAACCCTAAACGTAACCCTTAACCTAACCCTAAACCCTTAACCTAACCCTTAACCTAACCCTAACCCTAACCCTTAACCTAACCCTAAACCTAACCCTAACCCTAACCCTTACCTTGTTGAATCGGCTTGCTTTCAAAGCGCTATTTAAAGCGCCCTTCTTTCTCCGCGCTGGCTGTTGTCGCCCTGTTGATGATGTCAGCGATGTGGTTTAATCGGGCACGGTTTAGTCAAGCGCGGTTTTGACGGGTCATGGAAGAAAATAATTTAGCAGGTTCAGGCATCTACTAGTGCAGTTACTAGTCTTCACCTAATAGCCCAGTAATCTCTTCCAGCTTGACATGGAAAGAGATAATTAGTCTGCCCTCCATCCATGTTATTTCTGAGCAAACTGCATTTTTTCAGTTTTTCTTGGTCTCAGATCAACAAGACTTATTTTTGTCTAACCTTAGCTGGAGAAACCACTACGGACTGATGTGGTACTGAATAGCAGATAATAGAATAAATAAACATTAGGTTTTTATCATTCATAACAATTATTCTTAGCATCTCTGCATTGAGCACATGCATTGCCTTGTTTTTTTTTTCAATGGGGCAGTTGATAATGATTCCCTATATGGGTACAGGTGATGGCAGAGAAGGTGTGTCTTTCTTTGTAGATTCATGATGGAGGTGAGATTTGAACATTTCCATTCATTGCTTCGCTAGTCAACAAGACTGCTCTTGTTTTACTGTTCTTCTGTTGTTGTATTGTTTTTTTTCAAGTTTGAAATTCCTCTGAACCATGATTTTCTGATGTTACTTCAACCAGCTGGATTTTACAATCTCACTTATCAAGCTGGACTTTCATGGAAGTATCTGTAATTCCGGGTTGTTTGGTACCACTGTGACAGCTGACCAGCATTTTTGGGAATTGTATGTATCTGTTCAACTACGGTTGCATAACTAACGGAAAAGTTTCTTCATTAGGTTTCTTCTGTAATTCCCCTATGCTGCTGGATTTTGTGAAGGGAAAGGCTATGTACAATATCTCACCGACCTTGTACAAAGGAAAATCCATCTGCTTATGGTTTATGTTTTTGTTTCATATCATGCATAAGCCTCACTGAGTCACATACATCGCCCTGGGAAAGTGAATGGTTGAACCTAAGTTAACACTTCTCAATTGTGAGTGGAAAACTGAGCAAATGTATCAGAACTAGGCTATTTGTCTTGCCCCTACCAGTGTGTCTGCAATCTCTGGAGTTCTTGTTCACCCATTGAGGAACGTGAGCATGGTCTAGTATTACATAAACCTGACCTTGATTTGTGTCTTGGAGAACTTACGCCAAACTCTGTTACCTGAACTAGAAAACATGATAGATTTGTTCTGTAGTATACAGCTTTGACCATACTTGTGTTAGATTATATTCCACTTACAAACAGTCCTTAGGTAACAACCACTTTTTTTATTCAGTGACCATTCCTGCCAATAAATACAGCCAGGTCTTGGCCAGTGAACCAGACATTGTGATAGTAGATAAGGACAGAAAGACAGCAGTGGTGATAGATGTAGTGGTGCCAAGTGACAGCAACATTAGGTACCGGTAGAAGGAATATGAGAAACTGGAGACGTACCAGGAGGAACTAGAGACAATGTGGAATATAAAAGTGGTCCCAGTGGTTGTGGGACCATTTGAGGCTATGACTCCTAAATTGGAAGAGTGGCTCCAGCAGACTCAGGAACAGCATCAGAGCCTTTGGTCCAGAAGAGAGCCATTTGATTTGATTGATTTGATTTTATTTGTCTTGTATGCCGCCCACTCCCGAAGGACTCCGGGCGGCTCACAATAGACAAGGGAAAGGGGGAAAACTAGACAAAGACAACACTTTAAAAACAAAACCACAACATTCACAATTTCCGTGGGGCTGGATATTTCACAGGCCCCCCGGCCAGCTGGAGCAGCCAGGACTTGGTGGCTTTGCGGAAGGCCGGGAGGGTAGTAAGGGTCCGGATCTCGACAGGGAGATCATTCCAGAGGGCTGGAGCTGCAACAGAGAAGGCTCTCCCCCGGGGGGTCGCCAGCCGACATTGGCTGGCAGATGGAATCCGGAGGAGACCTAACCTGTGAGATCTAATCGGTCTGAGGGAGGTAATCGGCAGGAGGCGGTCTCTCAGGTACCCAGGTCCGATGCCATGTAGGGCTTTATAGTAGCAACCAGCACCTTGAAGCGGATTCGGAGACTAATGGGTAGCCAGTGCAACTCGCAGAGGATAGGTGTGACGTGGGTGTACCTGGGTGCACCCACAACCGCTCGCACGGCTGCGTTCTGGACTAACTGGAGTCTTCGAACACTCTTCAAGGGCAGCCCCATGTAGAGCCATGCAAGGAACAGCTTAGATTCGTGATAGCTAACCTTTTTGGCACCAAGTACCAAAACTGGAGCACATGCGCACCCTGGAGCGCTAGAACCCGGAAGAGAGCAGCTGCTCCTGTGTGCCGGAACCCGGAAAAGAGCCGCTGGAGCAGCTGTTATTTTCTGGGTTCCGTTGCGCGCATGCATGCCAGCCAGCTGGTCTTTGCATGCGTGCCAGCCAGTGTGCGATGGAACCTTGAAGAGCAGCTGGCAATAGTGTTCATGCCCACAGAGAGGGCTCTGCGTGCCACTTCTGGCACACGTGCCATGGGTTCGCCATCACAGGCTTCGATACTCTGCAGAACCCTCAAACTCCCTGCCTTTGGCAATTAACCCAAGAATGTGGAAGACACGTGTCACCCACAGACAAGGGAAGAGTGTGTGTGTGTATCAGAATCCACATACTTCAATCAATTGTGCTCTTCATTTTCATTCATAATATGTTTTGCCCCATATCTTATATTGTTGATAAAAAGAATGAATCGCTGATAAACGATGATGAAGAATGAATGAAAAAGAATGAGGGAGAAACAATTATATCTGAAATGTTTGTATATGCATCCCACAGAGTATATAAGTTACAGCACGTTTTTTAGTCCTGCACCTAAATTTTAAAAATGAATGTATGAAATTATATATAACTTAAATAGCCATGTGTGAAAGAGCAACATGTAGAAGGGCCAAAAAATGCTTCTCAGATATAGGTATATTGTTATTATAAGATCAGCGAGAGTTTGTTTGAAATATGGGGATATGGAGTCTTGACATTCTCCACAACATGACAGAAAGTGGAGCCCTTGGTTCTCTCTGAGCTTTCAGATATTTCATTAACCAATAGGCAACATCATCAGTGGAGGTGAGTGTGGAACAGTGGTGGGATTCAGCCAGTTCGCACCTATTCGGGAGAACCGGTTGGTAACTTTCTAAGTAGTTCAGAGAACCGACTCTTGGAAGAAATCTCCTTTTGTTTTTTTTCCACTTTGCAGGGCTAATCCTGTGAGGAAGGCAGAAAGGAAACATTCTGGTGTTGTTTCTAGCCTAATCTTTATTGACCTGCTTACAGAAACTGCCTCTCCGGTTAACCCTTATTACATTGTAACAACTAAGGCGAAGCACCCATCGACCTGAGTGACCTTGAGTTGGCCACGCCCACCCAGTCACATGACCACCGAGCCCATTAGGGCAGAGAAGCGGTTGTTAAATTATTTGAATCCCACCAATGGTGTGGAACATGCTCTCTGTTTATATGCAGTACTGTAGTTTTCCTTGCCAATTTTGGTGGGGACATAGTTTCCTTCTTTTGAATTAGCATCTTTCACCAAGTCAAATCCAAATTAAATCCAAATCCAGATCAAATTCAAAAGAGAAAATTTAAAAAAAAAACAAGGAAGGAAACAAAAAGACCACAACCCATCCCCTCCAGCAATCCACATTCAGAAAAACCAGGATCAGCGCCTGACAAACAATCAGGCGGAAAACAATACCCTAAACGAAGAAACCATCAAGGTTATTCCTGATTGGTTTTTGAAGTTGCCAATCTTGGGGGCTACTGACAAAAATAAAAGAAACAAAACATAAACTGGGCAAACAATTAGTGAATAGTTTGCTGTTCTGAAAAAAGCTGCTCAAATATGGTAAACCAAAATCCATCCTAATGTGATGGACGAAGCCTAATCCTGACTTTGTCTGGCTTTTTCCTTGCTTGATAAACTGTGATTAAAACTAATCCTGGATTATGTGCACATATTAAAGTATTGTAGTTAATCTATCAACAAACCACATCAATCTTTAGCATTATGAGTGAGCTAGGCTTATATTTACAAGCTGCCATGGGAACTTAAGTTCTCATACTGGAGGGTGAGTCTCTACTTGTGAAAGGTTCCCCTGCCAGTTATGCCCATACATAACAGGGCTACCTTAGCTGCGAAAGAAACTGTATGACATTGGTGCCACCCACAATAATGTATACTCAACTGTAAGGGTTATTATGGCAGATAAAGATTATTTGCATATAGGGATAGTTGTGGCAGACAACTACTATAATCAACTAAATAAGTAAATATGACTGCTTTTCACTGAGTTAGAATTCGCTGTTTCTATCAGTTGTCTTCGACCTTTCTCTATGAGTGGTCTTGATACAATGACATATCCTGTTGAAGTGTCTAATGTTGTCTCTTTGATCTATGGTGTCACATTTCTGATGTCTCTGTTTCAATGCATTCTTTAGCATAAATTCTTTAATCATTCTTCAAAGGGCCGCTATCTTGTTAATTCTTCCTGTCTTCTAAATTGTATACATGTTGTATTGAATTCTTTTGATTATCTAGATGGAACATTTGTGCTGTACCTTTTCCCCTAGAAGTTTACAAAAAGGTACATGGACTTATTTCGTCATCACAATAATCCAAAGATTTCCCGAGAGTTATCCAGTCAACTTTATGACTTTGTAAAAATTCCAAGCCAAGTCTTTCTAGCCTACTTTCTAAGCATTCGCTGGCTGGGGAATTCTGGGAGTTGAAGTCTGGACATCTTCAAGTTGCCAAGGTTGAGAAATACTGTTCTAATGCTTTGTCCCTTACTCATAAAGTGTTGGTTTGTTGAAAAAGACTGCTGAAAAAGCTAGGCTATCTTGTTCTCATACAAGTTTAGAAAGCATAGTGTAGAAATCAAATAGCTGGGTGCACTGAATTACACTAAACAATTAATTGCACAACAATTATTGTATAGCTTGGTGTGATATGTGTATTCAGATACAAGTCTCATGTTGTTTGTGGTCTGTTCAGATCTTTAGTTTATTGTTGTTTTGCAAATGAAGGTAGTTGTTTTGAATTCTTTCTCACACCCGGCATTTTCTCCCAATTATATCTGAATGAGAAGTGTATGCTGTGAACTAGTGACTATTCTGATTTGTGTGTGTGTGTGTGTGTGATTTATGTAGCCCATCTTAAAACAACTCTGGTGGTTAAATCAATGAAACAATATAAAACAATATAAAACCAACAGCCATAAAACTAAAAATAGTGATGGAATGTGAACCTGGAGAAGCAGTGGGGCAAGGGGGTGGGGTTGCTGTGAGAGCTTTCCCAGAGAGAGGCCCAGATTAAGGCAGTTGTGGTCCTGAGCTAAATGAGGGAGTGGGGGGGGGAAGAGGTTCATAGTTGCCGCACCTTAAGATATATCTAAGAGGTGAGATGGTTATAGCTTTAGTTTGGCAAGATTCTGTTCACAATGAAATAAAGGATTGGATTCTGTTGGATCTCATCTTTGGGCCTGGGTGCCGCAGCCAAATTTGATTGATGCACCCACATTCTTGTCTCACCTTGACCTTGCCTTATCCCAACACTTAAGGGAAGAGCCATGTTTTACATGATCTCCAAAATATTGAAAGGGTGGGAGTCTTATCAGATCTCAGGGAGGAGGGTATTCCATAGGGCAGGAGCTGCAACAGAACAAGCACACTTTTGAGGAACCACAAAATATAAATGTTTAAGGAAAGGGACCTGGAACATGTTCACGCTACTGTATTTCCTCTGAGGAGATGGACAGATGTCTTCAGGAAGAGGCGGTCTTGCAAATAACCTGGTTATGCAGGACTTTAAACATATAATCAGCAACTTAAATTGCACCCAGAAGAAAACTGGGAGCCAGTGCAATTCACATAAAGGGGTGTAACATGAACAAGCTTAGAGACAACCCAACACTGTATGTGCTGTTGCATTCTAGACCAGTTGTAACTTCTGTGTGGCCTTCTGTGTGGCCCATATATTTTTGGTATATGAAGCATTAGATTTGCTTTATAGTTTGATTATCCAGACATGAATATGGAAGTGCTGTTAGAAAATACTATAGCTTTCATTCTTGATGGTTTATAAGTGTCTGTTCCTTCCTACAATATTGGGCTAAAGCAGTGAGATAATTTCTGGGGATGATCTATATTAATAATCGTAGGGTTGGAACATTGTTGGTATAGAGTAAGACGGGTAGATCTGTCACGTAGACCTGTCCTTGGTCCCCTTGTCATGGTCATCAACAGTCTGGTGGCAATGAGTTTCTCAAGGGCTGTATCCCCACCCCCAGGGAGGTAGAACCTATTAGATTGGTCTGCCCCCATCGACTAACGGATGGGTTTCAGAAGGAGCTGGGGGTTATAATTGCAGATCTACCGTGCAGTCCTGCCAAGCTCTTAGTCCAGTGTTTCTCAACCTTGGCGACTTTAAGTCCTGTGGACTTCAACTCCCAGAATTCTGAGATTCTGAGAGTTGAAGTCCACAGGACTTAAAGTCGCCAAGGTTGAGAAACACTATCTTAGTCACTGTTTGGAATAGGAAGGTGACTGAGGCTCTGGATAGGATTGCACCCATGTGACCTCTCCTCACCCGTAGACCCCTCTGTGACCATGGTATACAGAGGAACATAGAGGGATGAAACACATGAGGAGACATCTAGAGTGCTGCATTTATCTTTCTCACATATAGGGCTGAAGAAATATCTTACTCTTACTCCTTTTGTAATTAGATTTAGATTTGACAACTGTCCAATGCAACTAAATATGATAAAATTTATATTTTCATGTATTTAAGAACAATACCTGTTTATCAGTAGCTGAGTTTGAAGCATGTTGTGTGAGAGGAATCAAGGCAACTCTGAAATTCAGGAAGCTACAAATATCAAACATGAATACAGACTACATAGTGGATTTAGGTTTATGAGATTGTATTTTCTGTTCTTTCCATATACATACCTATTGTTATCTAACTATGCACAAACATCAGAGGTGGGTTCCTACCAGTTCGCACCTATTCGGTAGAACCGGTTCGTCAAATCTACCGAACCGGTTAGAAGAGGTTCCACCAGTGGACCCGTAAAGCAGGCCACACCCACAGAAGAGGTTCCAAAATTTTTTGAAACCCACCACTGGTCCTTGGATATGATTATTCTACACTATCATGCTCATATTTATAAAACTCAGTGCCTCTGTGAAAGGTAAGGATGACTACTGCGTTTGTGGTGCAATCAGAACATTGCGTGTGTTGAAGTTGTTTTAACGCAAACCAAAGATGCCTTTTAAAAAAACAAGTTTACATCATATTCTTATGCATGCCAGTGCTGTGTGTGAGGTAATTTAAGGTGGTTCAGACAAGTGTCGTTGGCATCTTCATATCCAGTCACATGGGTGGCAAGCCACTCCCACAAAAGAGGCCATACCCACAGAGTAGGTTCGAACAATTTTTGAAACCCACCACTGACAAACATGTATGCATATGTTTGTTTTAACAGGCCCTACTATGCAAAATATATGTCACAATCTGCCATATCTAGAAGCCACATGAAAGGAAAGTCACAAGGTC
Source organism: Thamnophis sirtalis (assembly GCF_051295495.1). Classification (NCBI taxonomy): domain Eukaryota; kingdom Metazoa; phylum Chordata; class Lepidosauria; order Squamata; family Natricidae; genus Thamnophis; species Thamnophis sirtalis. The sequence continues at coordinate 71,194,383 of NW_028261388.1, forward strand.
ACAGAGTAATGTAGCAGTTATAAAGAAATATTAAATTCTCTAGGATTTGATCATGCAGCTGATTGACAGACCCAAGAGAAGTGCCCTGTCATCTGACTTGAGCAACAGCCTCCCAAGTGAAGTTTCTACACTAGTGATAGGGTAATATGATTGGGAGAACCCGAAAAATCAGGAGATCCAGGCAGTTCAAATGAGTTTAAAGATTTATTGCAAATTTAAGTTCCCTACAAGAATCTGAGCTACTAACGGCCAAAGGTAATTGGCAGAGGATAAACGTAGAGGAAATTCAAGATGGGCTGGATTTAGATCTCTTGTGTAAAGGGACTCATGACTGATGATAGGTTTGACCCCCTCCCTTGCGCTCAGCCTAGTCATCTCCTACACAGAATGACTATACAGCCTTATGTGGGGGCATGGAATAGATGGTTATTAATTCAGAAGTCTTCTGATTGGAAACAATAGTAAAGACTTTTCTTGGATTAAGTATTTAATTATTCTCTTGATGAAAGATAAGTGTAGATTGTGAGTGTGCAATGTGCTTTGCCCCCTAAATCCCACTTTGGCTTCTCAAAGAGTTTCTTTTGCTAAAAAGCTGGGACATTGTCTCTTACTATTTTGTACTGGGGAAAATTAAAAAAAAACCATCTGTAGTGGAAGTTTACAATAAGCATAGCATTATTTTCAAAACATAAAGAAACTACTACTTTCCGTATCCTGTATCATCAAAGCACAGCCCTGCCCTTACTCCTTAATTCTCCCTAAAATGCACACCCCAAAATACGAGACTAGGCTCTTGTGCCAGGTTTCTGTGTCGAAGAAATGACTCTATCCCATTTCTAATGGATTTCCACATCTGTAGCAGTGGTGGGATCCAGCCAGCTCGCGCCTATTCGGGAGAACCGGCTGTTAACTTTTTAAGCAGTTAGGAGAACCGGTTGTTGGAAGAAATCGCATTTTGTGTGTTTTCCACTTTGCAGGGCTAATCCTGTAAGGAAGGAAGGAAGGAAACATCCGGGTGTTGTTCTAGCCTAATCTTTATTGCCCTGCTTACAGAAACTGCCTCTCCATTTAACCCTTATTACATTGTCACAGCTAAGGCGAAGCGCCTATTGATCTGAGTGACGTTGAGTTGGCCACGCCCACCCGGTCACATGACCACCGAGCCACGCCTACCCAGCTGGTCATTAGGGCAGAGAACCGGTTGTTAAATTATTTGAATCCCACCACGGATCTGTAGCAAGTTGATGGCAGAATATTCTGGTGATACATCAGGAAAATTCTGACCATGCTTCTTGTAATCTTACTATCTTATCAGGGAAACTCTGTCTATAACCTGGAGCTTGATCCTAACAGGACTCAAGGTTGCCTCAGCCTTCTAGCCATCCAAGGTCAGTAAAATGAGGACCCAGATTGTTGGGGGAGATATGCTGACATTATAATCTGCGCGGTAAAGCAGTGTTCCCCAACCCCCAGTCTGTGGACTGGCACCAGTCTGTGGCTGTCTTCGGTCCGTGAAAAAACCTCTCTTCATGGAACTAGTCCCTGGTACCCAAAAGGTTGGAGGCCACTGCTGTAAAGCACTATGTGGCAGTATATAAGTAAGTGCTGTTGCTATTATCATAGTATTATTTTATTATCTGATACTATCCTGAAATTTGCAGGGCTTCACTCAAAGCCAGCCCGATCATAATGTAAGATGACGCCCTGAATCAAGGGTGGATAGACTCTGAATTCAGTACTTACAAGCCCAGGATCCAGAAACCTGAGTCAGGTGAACGAGCCATTCTCCTAGAATTAAAGGATTCTGAATCCAGCAAAAAAAATTTTTTTTTAGCTGAACAGAACTCACCATCTTTCCATTTCAAATGCCTCTCCTGGGTCTCCCGATTTTTATTTCAGCTGCATATTTTATGCAAAATTTGAATGTGGGGAAACTTGTTGAAGCACAATGTCTGAATATGGCTTTAGTATAGTGAATACCATTCCTGATATTTGGTAAGCTTGTGAATTTTAATTATGAGGCATGCAACTGAAAGATATTACATAGATTTCCTTTTTTGGGCACAGAGCAAGTGGTTTGATGGAGAGTGTTTGCTGAGAGGGATGCTCGCTCCCAGCTGTTTGGATCTCTTTGGAGGTGTTTTGTTTTTTGCTTTGAGCATATACACACACATGCACACGCGTCCACACACACACACACCATCTGTTTTTTCAAAGAAGCTCACTGTTTAAAACGACATCTTAATAAATAAAAAGCATTACTCAAGACTGCACTACACAAAATTAAAATAAACTATTTTCGACCAAGGCAATTCTTTATCTTGAAAAGATGAATTTTCCATACATTAAAAATGAGGTGTTCTGGCTGCTGGTGAGTGATTGCCTTGCCTCTCAAGCAGGACTCGGTCCTAGTCTCTGCAATGTTTTGATTTTAACAGGAAATGTTGGGGCTTAAATTTGAATTTATTAGATGTAGAGTTTCGAGTCCATTGATGGATTTCTCAGGGCATTAAGCAACTCAATACTGAGTCTATATGCCTACTTACTTCAGAGACAAAGACCTATTCGGTTCACTAGCCTTCTTGTCCAGCATAAATCTTATTTCCATCCTTACATGAATGGGGGAAACTGGAGGAAGATGTTATTAAGGCAATTCTATCTGGTTGTATAGTGTGACTCGACAAATGCGCGCACGTCAAAAGCGCGCCAACAAAACTGCGGCAAGAAAGCCACGACGTCGAAATCGTGCCCACAGCAGCACGCCAACAACAGCGCGCCGACAAAAGGGCAATTAGGTTAAGGTAAGGGTTAGGGTTAGGGTTAGGGTTAGGGTTAGGGTTAGGGTTAGGTTCAGGGTTATGTTTAGGTTTAGGGTTAAGGTTATTACCTTGTTTTCGTGTTGTTTGTTGATGGCACGCTTTTGTCGGTGCGCTGTTGTTGGCGTGATGTTGTGGGCGTGATTTCAACATCGCAGCTTTCTCGCCACAGTTTTGTTGGCGCGCTTTTGACGTTTGCGCATTTGTCGGTGAAGCGTTGTATAGATAAGGGGTGGATATCCATGTTTGGGTTAATAAAACGTATTTATCATTCTTAGAGGCAGATTATTCCAGAGGTCAAGCCACTATTAGCTTTATAGAATCAGATTTATATATTATTTACATTTAAAACAGATTCTTTAGCTGTTGTATAGCAATAGCTCTTAGACTTATATACCGCTTCACAGTGCTTTGTTGCCCTCTCCAAGCGGTTTACAGATTCAGCATATTGCCCCCAACAATCTGGGTCCTCATTTTACTGACCTCAGAAGGATGAAAGGATGAGTCAACCTTCAGCTGGTACATGACAATGCAAAGCAAACATACAAAAACATCATCAAAAAAGCAATGTGATAAAATGCAGATATAAATGAAAAATATTAAAATAAAAAGTTGATACAATGTCAGGCTGCTAAAATACAAGTAAAATCAAATGAAAAATAAAAAAAATTAAACTATCAGGCAATAAAATTAAACATAAACCAACAAATCGAGTAGAGACTTTAAGATAAAGGATTTATATATTGGGAGAATAACAATGCGCTTTGGTCGCATTGACCGATGATCTCTGGAGAGCCAGGGATGGAGGCCATGCGTCCATCCTGGCTCTCCTTGACCTCTCGGCGGCTTTCGATACCATCGACCATGGTATTCTTCTGCGACGACTGCGGGAGGTGGGAGTGGGAGGCACTGTTCTGCGGTGGTTCTCTTCCTACCTCTCGGACAGGTCGCAGTCGGTGTTGGTTGGGGGGCAGAGATCGTCCCTGAGGCCCCTAACTTGTGGGGTGCCGCAGGGTTCGGTCTTATCCCCCCTACTATTCAACATATACATGAAACCGCTGGGTGAGATCATTCGGAGGCACGGGATAAAATACCATCAATACGCGGACGATACGCAGTTGTATCTGTCCGCCCCGTGCCAACTCAATGAAGCGGTGGACGTGATGAACCAGGGTCTTGAGGCCGTTAAGGACTGGATGAGAGCTAACAAACTGGTACTCAACCCAGACAAGACGGAATGGCTGTTGTGTTTCCCTCCCAATAATTTGGCCAGTGTTTCATCGCTCAGGCTGGGGGGTCAAATTCTACACCCCTCAGATAGGGTTCGCAACTTGGGAGTCCTCCTGGACCCACAGCTGACCTTTGACCACCATATGTCGGCTGTGACCAGGGGGGCATTTGCCCAGGTTCGCCTGGTACGCCAGTTGCAACCCTACCTGAACCGGGAGGCTCTCACAACAGTCACTCGAGCCCTTGTGATCTCCAGGCTGGAATACTGCAATGTGCTCTACATGGGGCTGCCCTTGAAGAGCATCCGGTGACTTCAGCTAGTCCAGAATGCGGCCGCGCGAGTGATAGTGGGCGCACCGCGGTACACCCACATAACACCCATCCTCCGCGAGCTGCGCTGGCTACCTGTTGATCTCCGGGTGCGCTTCAAGGTGCTACTTACCACCCATAAAGCCCTTCATGGTAGTGGATCTGAGTACTTGAGAGACCGCCTTCTGCCGATTACCTCCCTCCGTCCCATCAGATCGCACAGAGTGGGCCTCCTCCGAATTCCATCCGCCAGTCAGTGCCGACTGGCGACTACGCGGAGGAGAGCCTTCTCAGTAGCAGCTCCGACCCTTTGGAATGATCTCCCCGTAGAGATTCGCACCCTCACCACAGTCCAGAGCTTCCGCACAGCCCTTAAGATCTGGCTATCCCGTCAGGCCTGGGGATAAGATTTGCATACACCCCACCTGAATGTTGAATGAATGTTGTGTTTTATTGCTATTATTATTTGTATTCACATATTATTTTACGTTTTGTCTTGCACCCCCTTCCCATGAGTTGTAAGCCGCCCTGAGTCCCCTCAGGGAAAAGGGCGGCCTATAAGTGACAATAAAATACTAAAAAATACTAAATACTAATAGATGGCTCTGACAAGTTGAAAGAAAACAGTATTGGCTCCATTCAAATGTTCCTGAGAGATTTCATAACTGATTCACCTCTGAAATGCTCTTGTTTCTAACAGCTTCTTCTATGCTTATGGCCTTAGAGCAGTGTTTCTCAACCTTGGCAACTTGAAGATGTCTGGACTTCAACTCCCAGAATTCCCCAGCCAGCGAATGCATTCGCTGGCTGGGGAATTCTGGGAGTTGAAGTCCAGACATCTTCAAGTTGCCAAGGTTGAGAAACACTGCCTTAGAGCCTTAAAAGACGAACTTGAGGTGCTAAAATAGGATGAGGCAGATCATTTGACTGCAAACAATTAAAAGCATTACTAACACTTCAAATGATTGTCAGAAATGAACAGGGGAGCCATATAAATATGGCACGATAAGTGTCAAATAAGTCCTTATTAAAACTTTCCTGGCCATTTTTTGCATTAGTTGTTTTCAGAGAATTGCCAGTGGCAGTCTCGTGAGTGATTTACTCCACTAATCGAAAGAGTTCGTACATCATGGATGGGCATAACTACATAGTCTACTTTATAACAGGAGAAGCATCAGTAAAAGTACTGGTGCTAATTAATCAATGGTGGTTCCAAGACCTTCTTCACCTCTTTAGTCAAGCTGTTTTTGAGTAAGCCAGGGAAACATGAGAACTAGAAACTAATTGGTCATAGTATTGGACTGGATCAAGGGAGAACCATGTTCAGGTTTTTATTGAGTGAATCTACTTTATGTGAGTACCATTTAGAGCTCTTAGAGAACACGTGAATTACACATGCAATTGTTTGTGGTTTCAAACTCTGCCTCTTTATCCATTGTACTCTTGAGTTTTCAACTGTAGACAGTGTTTCGAGTTTCGAGTTTCATTTTATTTATATGCCGCCCTATTCCCAGCGGGACTCAGGGCGGCGCACAAAACCCAAGGAGGGGAAGGGAAACACAAAAACTACACAAAAAGTACAGGGCATATAAAACGACCAACAGCCACACGATTCGAGAGGGGAAGGGAACTCATCGACCCCAGGCCTGCTGACATAGCCAGGTTTTAACGGCTTTTCGGAAGGCGTGGAGAGAGGTGAGGGTCCAAATCTCTGCGGGGAGCTCGTTCCAAAGGGCCGGAGCCGCCACAGAGAAGGCCCTCCCCTGGGTCGTGGCCAGATGGCATTGGCCGGTAGATGGAATTTGGAGGAGGCCTAATCTGTGGGATCTAATGGGTCTTTGGGAGGTAATTGGCAGCAGGTGGTCTCTCAAGTACCCAGGTCCAATACCATGAAGGGCTTTATAAGTGACGACTAGCACCTTGAATCGTATCCGAGACCAATCGGTAACCAGTGCAGCTCGCGGAGGATAGGTGTAACATGGGTGTACCGAGGTGCACCCACGATCGCTCGCGTGGCTGCATTCTGGATGAGCTGAAGTCTCCGAATGCTCTTCAAGGGCTGCCCCAGTGATACTTGGAGAGCTGTGACGGATGTTCGAAGGATGCAGAAAGGATTTTGGGAAGTCTGTGTGGAAGAAGAATGTATAAAATTGCAGGCTATGCCAATAAGGGATTATGATAAAATAATAATCTGCTTTTCCAATTTGCAATACTTAAATTAGAATACTCTGGTCCATGGATTTTGTGCTGAGTGCTCTTAAAATGTCATGTTGTTGTCATTATTAATGTTTTTACAAAATGAGCTGCCAAAAACCTTGAGGAATTAAATATTTTTTTCTAGATAAACTGTTTCTTTAGAGGATGTGCCATGGTTTAGAACTTTAGAGCAACATGTTGATAGGATTTGGTTTTAGAGAATATTTTATAATGCAGGGTTTTAAGATAAAGGGCTACTTTTGTCTGTTGTGATTATTTAGTGTGTGAAGGGATGTTTTTTTAAAAAAAGTTGTTAAGGTGCTGGTCTAAAAATCTGAAGTTCTAGGCCTTAAGCATGAAAGCCAGCTGGGTGACTTTGGGCTAGTCACTTTCTCTCACCCTAATTCTCCAAAGAGGGTTGGGGAAAATAGAAGGAGGAAGAAGTATTAGGTATCTTCACCATCTTGAGTTACTTATAAAGGAGGTGGGATAAAAATCTAATAAATAAATCTAATAGATAAATAAAATGACATACAGTGATCATGCTATACTGTCAAAGAAGCTTGGCAAATTACAAAACAACAACAACAACAACAATGCAGCAACTTAAACAGATCACAAGTCTTCAAAAGAAAACTTGTGAGGTAGGAAGAGGTGGAAAAATTACAAGATTCTGTTAAATGCTTTCTTAAAAGTAGCATCATAAAAGCACAAAAAGAGTCACATCGTGTTGAATAAGAAGACCAAAGGCATCCCAGCATTTTAGTCTTTCGGTGTCCAACCCCAAGCAAGGACATAAAACACTCCTATTTATGTTCCTATAATTGCTATTTGTGTTCGCTCTATTTCCTTTGATTCTAGATGCAACCTGATAACTATTATTAATGACTTTGTGCTATTTTGTGACTTTGAATGTCCAACTAGGGTTTAAAAGCAATGTGATCAAGGATGAACCCAATGAAACACAGAGACTTCTCAGGAGGCATCTAACTTCTGACTCTGAACATATCCAGGTCTCCTGTGAATCTGACAACATCTTATATTTTCTATTTGTGAGGAGGAGAGACAAAGGATAGCAGTACTAGAGATGAGTACTTTTTCATCAAAGCTTGGTAAAATGTTGAAAACTTTTTTCAGAAATATCAATAACAGTGTGCAGGGTAGAAGTGCACTACAATGTGAAAAACAGCAAAATTTGTAAAAACAAGCTTTTGGATTTGTCTACACGAATGTTTAGAATATGAGAAAAAACAGCTGCTCATAGAAATATAGAGTTGGAAGGGATGTCACCTGTAGTAGTCATCTAGTTTTGGTGCAGGATCCACTGTAGCATCTCTGATAGATGATCACCTAGTGTCTGGTTGAAGATTTCTAGAGTAGGAGAACTCAACACATCATGTGGCAGTCAGGAAATCCCTCTTTATGTCTACCCTAAATGTACTTCCCCATAGTTTTAATACTTTGGTGCGGCGTTGTTGCCACACTGGAGGGCCGCTCATGTGTCCTTGGCCGAATTGAAAGGAAAACACCAGGCAGAATTCCTCGGGATGAGCAAGCTTCGAATGAACGAAGGTCTCTTTTATTAGAAAAGTTAGTTACAGCGTCATCAAAAGAAGCGTATGAGAAGGCATATATAATCACACATGATACAAGTAAACTAATGAAAAGTTCACAGCATTCTACAAATAAACGAATAGAAAATCACATCATGGCAAAGAGTGGGCAAAGGGGGAATAGAAAGTTACAACCTAGCAGAGGGAGGGGAGACGGGGAATTGAAAGTTACAAGCTGCATGGCATAGGGGGGAGAAGGGGCAGGTGTGGGAGTAGCTGGCTCACATAGTTCATGAGGCTGCATAATGAGTCCTGACTGTTTAGGCCAGAAAGATGTTTCTGGTACGATGTTTCTCCATCCCTGTGTGTGTGTGTGTGTGTTTCAGGCAGGCAAAACCCGCCCTGCACACACACACACCCAGATGGATACCAACACTTTGGCTCTAATCCTGCCTTCAGAAGTAACATACAGTGGCTGTATTCTCTGTTTTATATGACAATCCTTCAGGTATTTGAAGTCTGCTGTCATATTTTGCCTTAGTCATCTTTTCTACAGCCTAAATTTGCTCAGATCCTTTGATTATTCTTCATGGTATTTCGTTCCATCCGCATCAGCTCATCTCCTCTGAAGTTGCTTCAGTTTGTCACAACTGGGCATGGTCTCCCCAGGGCACAGTTGAGTGGAACAATTATTTCCTGTGGTGTGGATTCTGTGCTCTTTTTTAATGGACCTCAAGATAGCATTTGTCCTTTTAGAAACTATATCACAGTCCTGGCCCATGTTTAACTGTGGTCAACAAGGACAGTGGTATCATTTTCACAGGTACTATTGCCAAGCCAGATTTCCTTCGTTCTATTTTTCTTTCTATCCAGATGCAGAATTTTACATTTCTCTCTGTTAAATTCTATCCTATTCATCTAAAAATTAACGCTGGTATTTAAATGACAAACTTGTTATTAACAGCCATGATAAAAAGATACTCTTGTGTAATGTAAAGGTTCCCCTGCAAATGCATGTTAGTCATTTCAGGCTCTAGGAATGGTGCTCATCTCCGTTTCTACGCCGAAGAGCCAGCCCTGTCCAAAGACCTCTCCGTGGTCATGGGGCCAGCATGACTTAATGCAGAAGGAGCATGGAGCGCTGTTATCGTCCCACCAAAGTGGTCCCTATTTTTCAACTTGCATTTTTTACGTGCTTTTGAACTGCTAGGTTGGCAGAAGCTGGGACAAGTAACAGGAGCTCACTCTGTATTCAAACTGCTGAACTGCTGACCTTCTGATTGACAAGCTTAGTGGCATCCTTCAGCTGTATTGCACTTTGAATCCTATAATTTCCAGCTTGTACACATGTTCATATACTTCCTGTTCCTGATGCTAGAACTTTTGCAAATAGAACATTGGGATCTATAATTACTTATTTTATTCATTCAGCAACTATGTTTTAAGTATACATCTTAAATGAAGTTTGTGACTGATACAAAGGTTTATGTATTTATTTATATATGTATATTTGATCAACTAGTGTCTCATTGCATACTTCAGTGACAGCTGATAGTTACAGTTGGATCAGGATCATATAATTAACTCAATTATGATAACATTATAAAAATATGTACCCAACCCAACAGTATTGGTAAAGCCATGTGCTAAAAACTGCATCTCTGAGTGTTATTTCAACAATGAGGCTGCTATAGAAGTTCACTTTCTCTGTTCAAGTGTTTAGTTTTTATCCAGAGTTGAATTCAGGGAAAACCATTTATAAATGGGTGGGGAAGCTGCCAGGACACTTTTGACCAACTGGCACCTGGGCCTTCAAGAACACATTTATTTCCTCCTCTGCTTGGAGCTGTTTTGCACTTTTTCTAAACCAATGCCTTTTGAAACAAAATTCAACAAATAAATAAATGTGGTGCTTGAAAAGAACATTTAGCCTGCCTGAGGGAGATATGGGTAAGACTGATGACTGCATACTACTCTGTTTAGTATTTCAGAGAGTGTGTCAGTTCTCTTGCAAAAGGCAAAGGAATCAGGCCAGGGCTATATCAGGGGAGAAAAACCATGTTTAGTTGGAGCCTGCCAACACATGAAAAGGTCATGTTCCCATAGTCCACTTTTCCTATGATATTCCTATTTTAGCAATTTAATTCAGAATTACCCTAAAGGAGAGCTTGGACTACTAGTTGCAGCAATTTTTTTGAACAGGAAGGCATCATGGTAGTGATTTATGCCCTTAATCTCTTTAAGAACAGACTATTGCAAAGTACTCTATTTGGGGCTGCCTTTGAATACTTGGAAAATACAGTTGGCAAGGAAGCAGCTCCCAATTTGCTGGTGGGTGAAAGTCATCCTGACCATCTAAAACTGATTTTGTAAGTGCTACATTGGCTGCCGATAGGTTTCTGAGTTCAGTTCAACAAGCTAACTGTAGAGAGTAATCAGGGTGATCTTGTGGAGATATGCAAGTAATTTGCTAAGAAACCTTGGCAAAAAGGGCTGAAATGTTTTTTAAAGTCCTGAATGAGTTTTGATTAGCATTCGCAAGTGTCTCACGTAGATACCTAATTCATTAAACTATAAGGAGAAGGAGGTACCTTCCAATCAGACAAGATTCTGTTATTTGTTTGTTTGTTTATTGTTTAAGAAAAACAAAAAGAACAAGAAGACAGTATTCAAAGGGAACTCAGTGAAGTTAGAACTACAGAAAGATCCACAAAATAGATCTAAAAAAAAAGAAGGACGATAAAACATAAAGTCAACTTAATAAGCCAAAAAGAATTAGCCCAGAAAATTAAAGCGTCCAAACAAAATTATTTTGAACATGCCAATAAACCTGGACAGTGGCTCGCATACAGATTGAAAAGCAAAAGAGAAAAAAGAATGATACATCAGCTAAAGGATGAAGAAGGAGTCATTCAACATAGATCAGAAGAAAAGAAGAAGATTATACAAAGATACTTCACAAAATTATACTTGCAGGATGTCATTGCAGAAAATAAAATAAAACAATACTTAAATTCAGGAAAGATGAATCCAAATTAATTTTTGGTGATTAACAGACCAATTACGGCAGCGGAAGTAGAATCCGCCCTGAAGAAACAGAAAAATAATAAAACCCCAGAACCAGATGGAATCCTGGTAGAACTTTATAAACACAATCAAATAACGCTGGGGGAATTGGAACTAGAAGTTTTTAATGAAGTATTAGGAAAACCCAAAGTTCCTGACTTGTGGACGGAAGCAGTAATATTACTCATCCCTAAAGAAGAATCTAACTCACAAGAAATCCAAAACTATAGACCAATCTCACTACTAAATTCGGACTATAAACTATTTGCAGCAATCATGTTGGAGAGGATTAAACAGGTACTGAATTAATGAATCCATCCAGACCAGAATGGTTTTCTACCACATGGAGACATCAGAAACAATACGAGAATCATATTGGACATTCTAGAATTTTATGAGGCACATCAGGAAAAGCAATCCGTACTGGTTTTCCTTGATGCCCAGAAAGCTTTTGATAATGTAAATTGGAAATTGATAATATTACAATTGGAGATGATGAAATTTGGAGAGAAATTTACAAAAATGATAGGAAAATTGTATAATATGCAACTAGCCAAAGTTCTTATGAATGGAGACCTAACAGATAAGATTGAAATAAAGAAGGGAGTGAGACAAGGATGCCCTTTCTCCCTTCTATTGTTTATACTAACTTTGAAAACACTTTTAAATGAAATTAGAGACGATCAGGAGATAAAAGGATTAAAAAATAAAAAATGAAGAATACAAAACACAAGGATATGCCGATGACCTAGTGTTTATACTGGAAGATCCTCTGGAATCTCCCCCCAAATAAATTCAAAAATTGAAAGAATTTGGGAAGGTGGCAGGCTTAAAAATTAACAAAAGCAAAACAAAAATGGTAACTAAAAATATGACAAAAAAACCAAGAGAGTGAATTGAAATTAGGGACTAAAATGCAAACAATCAAGAATGTGAAATATCTGGGGATCTGGGTGTTGGCAAAGTGTTCCACAATTGAAGAAGATAATTACAATAAATTAATGATGCAAATAAAAAAAGATCTAGAAAGTTTGAAGAATATACAGTTGTGACTAATGTGACATGTAGCCACAGTGAAAATGAACATTTTCCCAAGGATTTTATACCTGTTACACGTTGCACCAATCAATCCTGGCAAAACATTCTTTCTAGAGTTGAAGAAATTCATATGGCAAGGGAGAAAAGCTAGGATCAAATTAAAATTAATGCAAGACAGCAAGGAAAGGGGAGATCTAGCACTACCAGATTGGAAGTTATATTCACAAGCGGCAGCATTAACATGACCAAGGGATTGGATGGAATTAAAAAACAAAAGAATCTTGATTTTCAAGTAGGATGGCGCGCATTTCTATGGGATGGTAAAAATAAAACCCATAAATATTTTCAAAAGCATCTAATTAGAGGTGCATTATTCCAAAATTGGCACAAAATAAAAAAAATCACTACACAAAAATTCCAAATTGGCTATCCCCGATAGAAATGATGACACACCCTCATTTTATAGATATAAATAAATTGATAAGATACAAAGATGTAATTAAGGGACAGGGAAATCTGAAAACAACCAAAGAATTGGCAGACCAAGAAATGAAAATAGATTGGCTAACCTACTTGCAAATCAAATCCAGATACAACAACGATATTAAAACATACGAATTCCAAGTAGAACAGCATGTATTAGACAGGATAATCCAAAACACAGAAAAGAAAATGATAGGGAGAGTATATAAATTTCTTTTGAAATACAAAATGGAAGAAGTAGTAGTAAAGGAACAGATGGTAAGATGGGTGCAGAACTTTGGCTATAACATCAAATTGGAAAAATGGGGAAAAAATTTGGGGACAAATTTAAAAATGACTATGTCTGTGGCATACAAGGAGAACCAGTATAAAATGTTTTACAGATGGCACTTACCACTTGCAAGACTAGCAGAAATATCACCAACAATATCTCCAAAATGCTGGAAATGTGAAAAAGCGCACGGAACATACTATCATATATGGTGGACTTGCGAGGTGGCCAAAAAATATTGGAAAAAAGTTAAAAGTTGGCTGGAATCTGTAACAGGAAACCAAATTGATTGGAAATTGGAGACATTCCTATTAGATATAACAACGACTAAATATAAAAAAGACCCTATCTCTGATTTTATATATAATTACAGCGGCTAGGATTGCATCTACACAGAGATGGAAGAATAAGTCAACACGAAGTGAAGATGAAATAAGAAAGATTTTTGACTGTGCTGAGATGGACAAGTTAACAAAAGAAATCCAAGGAAAGGAAGATACAGAACATTATTTGGTATGGAAAAAATGGTACAGGTGGCTGGAGGAAAGAAACAAAGATTAACGATAAATACCTAAGAAAGATAAAAATTATGAAGAAAGGATGAATGTTATAAACATAAAAGAAGGATAAAGTTTGTTTGAGGCAATTAGCCAAAATATAGGTAGATAAGTAAATGATAATGAAACGAGAGGGTTAAAAATGGTGAAACTCAATGATAAGGTATTAGGAGGGAAAATGTTGTATATAAAAATACATACCGATCTAAAACTGCTACAAGAAGGAACATGAAGTTTCAGTGTGTTGTATAAATGTAGTCTATGTCTTTGTATTTATGTGTTTAAAATTAAAAATTTAAAAAAGAATAAAAAAAGAAAATGTATACGTCTGCCCAACTCATTCTCAGTGACTTCAGGCAACTTACAAAGATAAATTATTATAGTCAATCTCAGTGAAAGTAGTTTTAGCCTTCCTGTGGAAATGATTTTTATGGCCTGTTCCAAATAACAGGAATAACATAAAAATAACCTATACACTTTTGCTCCGCGTGTCCTTAAAACTGTGTGCTCCAAACCAGTGACGTGCGGTGAGGTTCACGGCCGATAAGGCAAGCGGGCAAAAGCCGCCCTATGCATGCCAGCACCAGCCGCCCCTGAAGCCCCGACACGTCGCGCTTTATGGCCAGAAGGCTTGCCGGCACTTTAAAGTGCTGGTGTGCTTTCCAGCCATACAGCAGGTCCACTGTATGGCCGGGGCGGCAGCATGCACTTTAAAGTGCCAGCGCACCTTCCGGCCATCCCGCTGTATGGCCAGAAGGCACGCTGGCACTTTAAAGTGCATGCCGCCGCCCAGGCCATACAGCGGGACCTGCTGTATGGCCGGAAACCAGCGTGTCCCGCTCTATGGTGAGGCGCGGTGGCATGGCTTTAAAAAATAAAAAATAAAGTGCCAGCCCACGTGCCAGCAGAGGCTGGTAAAAAACACACACACACACACACACACACACACACACACACACACACACACAAATTACTTATAATACAAATTACAATTACTTACAAATTACAATACTTTTGAATTCCTCCCCCCTCCCTCCGATCCAGGACCCACATACCTTTTCCAGCTGTGTCACAGAGGATTACAACTCTCCTCTTGTTTGCCATGATGAAAATGTAAAAAATGTAAAAAGAAAAAGGCAAAAGCTGTTGCTGCCAGAGCCTCCAATGGATGACTCTGCTTAACTGTTTAAAAAAAAAGTCTAAAAAAAGTCCCCTCTGCAGGAGGAGGCGAGAGAACCACGTGCCTCCTTTGCATAAGGAATTTTTCACCTTTTAACCCTTGCTTAACCCTGCTCAAGTGATCATAAAGATAAAGGAGGCACGTGGTTCTCTTGCCTCCTCCTGCAGTTAAGCACTAAGCAGACACATCCACTGTGACTCTGGCAGCAACTACCTTAGCCTTTTTCCTTTTACATTTGTTTTTCTTTTCATGATGACAGTGGTGAGACCCTGCCTCCCCTGCCTCCACGTCCCTGCTCCAAACAGAATCTGCTTATCCTATACTGTACATTCCATCCAGGAGGGATGCTTTGGGTGTCTGCTGTGAAAGGTGTGGGGCTGGAAGCCTTCTTAGTGCTACCCCACTGTTTTGGACCAGTTTGTCTCAAGAGGTCCTGATGGCTCCCATGAGTTGCAGGAATGGGTTCAAAATGGTTCATTTTGTGGATTTCTGACTATTGAATGTGTACTTTTCATTATGTTTCATGTTGTTAGGTTTCTAACCTTAATTTTGGACCATATTTCTGTGTTTTATGGTGACGCTTCTGTGGTTTTTAATCTAGTTTATGGTTCTTAATCACTTAAGTCATGTGATAAAGTGGAATTTAAGTTGTTGCAATAAAGTAAAATTAGAAAATGGAGAATGACATTTGTTTATTTTAATATTATATAATTACTGATTGATCAGCAACCGTTATCAACTAAAGATAACTAAAATCCATAGAGCAATATTTTCTTCTACAGCAGTGGTTCCCAAACTTGGCAACTTTAAGACTTGTGGACTTCAACTCCCAGAATTCTCCAGCCAGCTGCTGGCTGGAGAATTCTGGGAGTTGAAGTCCACAAGTCTTAAAGTTGCCAAGTTTGGGAACCACTGTTCTACAGTGCTGATGATTTTTTTTTTTAAGGAGAGAGAAAATCTGGACTTGGAATGACTATTTGCACTCATTCTTCCACCTTTACAAGTCTCTACTTCGAGTTTGGAAGCTTTCTTACTCTTACTGGGTTGGGAAATGTGGGTAAAAACACATGTAATTAGCACCACAGGTTTGAACATAAAAATACAGTCTCTACATGCATTAAAATGCACATAGTTAAGTTTCTTACTAGATCATCTTCAAAAAAAGGGAAAATGTATGTAGGTGTTTATGTAGAGCAGTGAAGGTTGACTCAGCCTTCCATCCTTCCGAGGTGGGTAAAATGAGAACCCGGATTGTTGTTGGGGGCAATATGCTGACTCTGTAAACCTCTTAGAGAGGGCTGAAAGCCCTATGAAGCGGTATATAAGTCTAACTGCTATTGCTAGAAGGGCTCCTCCTAAAACCACTCTCATCTACAGTTTTAAGCATGTTCAACTCCAGATTGTTCCGGCTGCACCTCAGGCCAGTTGTTCAACCTCCTGTCTATATGCAGACTCATCACTATCTAGAACAGTGTTTCTCAACCTTGGCAACTTGAAGATGTCCGGACTTCAACTCCCAGAATTCCCCAGTCAACGAATGCTGGCTGGGGAATTCTGAGAGTTGAAGTCCGGACATCTTCAAGTTGCCAAGGTTGAGAAACACTGATGTAGATGTAGGTAGTTCACTTGTGGTGGATATCTATCAAGGCATAATTCATAGAGCTGTGCATCAGTGGTGGGTTCTGGATCCCGTCGCAACCAGTACGCTGCAATGGGGCCGGGTGTCCACCACTTGAAGGTGTGCTGTTAATGCATGCGCACCCACCAGCCTGCGATGCTCCAGCTTCTCGGCGGAGCATCGTGCAGGTGCTGTACACTGCGTGTGCATGCGCAAATGGCCCGCTAGCTTAAAAAGAGGTAAGAAACGAGGGCAGGTAGGTGGTCCCAACGGAAACACCGTTCCGGTACGGTGGCAGCTGCTCCCAGCTGCCACCGGTATGCCCGTATCGGGGCATACCGCCCAGAACCCACCACTGCTGTACCTGTTTTATAAATGTTCTGAAAGAAGTGCAAGCATAGCCCTTCTCTGTTACTCCTTAGAGCAGTCCTCACTTTCAGGTTTCCATGAGAGCCTGAAAAACAGTGCAGTTGCTTTAAAGAGTCACTGCATTGCAGATAAAGCATTCCATACCCCTGCTCCAGGGGTGGGTTTCTCACCCCGTTCCAACCGGTTCGGTTGGAACAGGGCCGGCGGTGTCCTCGTGCGCGCGCGCGGCGCACGCATGCATACTAGCGTCTGTGCAATGCTCCAGCTGCTCCTGGAGGATCGCGCAGGCGCTGTATGCGTCCTGCGCATGCGTGGAAGCGCAGAACTCGTCAAAACCGGGTAAGGAGGGTGGGCGGGTGGGCCATTCGCCGTTCCCGGAAGTTACTTACTTCCGGGTTCGCCGACCAACCGGTTCGCAGGGACCGCCACGAACCGGTTGAAACCCACCCCTGCCCTGCTCACTTGGAAGCCTAAAGAAAAGATATGCTTTAGAAATAACTGAGATGAACCATAGTCATACTTCTGCAAGCTACAAAACATTTCTTTCCAAGCATTGTTTTTGAAGTTTGTAAAGCCATAATACTAGATGTGGGGAAACATAGCTGCTTAGTAATGTCTTGGATTGGAGAATGAACTTGCATTTTTGAAAGGAACAGGTTCAAAGTGTATGAGAAGATTGAATAAA
Source organism: Thamnophis sirtalis (assembly GCF_051295495.1). Classification (NCBI taxonomy): domain Eukaryota; kingdom Metazoa; phylum Chordata; class Lepidosauria; order Squamata; family Natricidae; genus Thamnophis; species Thamnophis sirtalis. The sequence goes on from NW_028261388.1 coordinate 71,211,754, forward strand.
CCTGATCAACAGGCAGGAATGCATCTTCAACATTTGTTTTAATCTCTAACCAGTGGTGGGTTTCAATTTTTTTTAGAACCTATTCTGTAGGTGTGGCTTGTTTTGTGGGAGTGGCTCGGCAGCCATGTGACTGGGGTGGGAGTGGCTCGGCGATCATGTGACCGGGTGGAAGTGGCTTGGCGATCATGTGACTGGGTGGGAATGGCTTGGCAATCATGTGACCGGGTGGGAGTGGCCAACTCAATATCACTCACCAAGAGATGTCATGGATTGGGTAAAATGTGGTGAAGCTCACTTAACCACGCTCTTGCTTAGCAACCAACATTTTGGGCTCAATTGTAGTCATAAGTCAAGGACTATCTCTGCCTTCTTTGCATGGCAGCCTTGTCCTAGTAAACTCATTCTCCTTTCTGGCAATTTTCCTCTCTGTTAGAGGGACCAAAATAATCCATACAATGTAAGGTTTCCTGCTGCAGCAGGGGGTTGGACTAGATGACCTCCAAGTAGCCTTCTAGCCCTAAATTGTTGTGCTGTTTTTATTTCTTTCTGCTAACAAAAAAACCTGACTGAGGCTCATTCCACATTCCTGCCAGATAGAGATAATGAGATATGACCCTAAAGAAAGTTTGGCTGCATTCACAAGCAGGGAATCATCCAAACCTTTTTAGAAACACAAAGCCCATATTGCACAAACCCCAAAACTTCAAAAACACAAAACCATATAACATATAACCATATAACCAATTTGTTGTTCCCAGCACCTTTTCAATTTAAAGCTTCAATTTAAAGTTATAAGCATTAAGACTTGTGGACTTCAACTCCCAGAATTCCACAGCCAGGCATGCTCAGTTCCAATTTAAAGTGACAGCATTTGTTTTTCTCCTTTGCGAAAGAAGTTTCCTTCTTTCTCTTTCTTTTTCTTTCTCTTTCTTTCTCCCTTCTCCTCCTTCCTCCCTCTCTCCCTCACTCCCCCCCTCACTCTCTCAAACACACACACACAGAAGTTGGATTAGATATATCTCTCCTACTCTTTCCCCCCTCTCTTTCAAACACACGCGTGCACACACAGAAGTTGGATTGGATATCTCTCCCAATGACTTGAAAGCAGCTCCTCTGCCACCCCCCTCAACCAATTCCCCCTCTGCCTTCCCCAAATACCTCCCCCATTGCAAATGCAGCATGCTCTCCAGGTGGGAAATGCCTGGAATGCAATAAAACCCACCCACTCACCTCCTGCTGGCAGGCTGGGGTGAGAGGAGAGGCAGAGAAGCCAGAGGGGAGCAGATCAGAGCTTTCTGAAAAGAATGGGGCTAGGGGAAAGTGTGTGTTCTACAGCATGCCCCTTTGCCTGGTTTTCCTCCTCCTGTGGTCTCCTCAGTGCTCGCTCATGCTCTCCCTCCCCAGTCTAGTTTGATTGCAGGCGGAGACACGTTGCCTTTTCAAACCTGTAGTCAGTGAAACTGGGCTGGATTTTTGCATAGCTTATCCAGCTATTGGGGGAGGGGGAATGACTTCCTCCCCAGGCTCCCGTCCATTTCTCCGTGCGCACACACACACACACACACACACACACACACACACAGAGCTGGATAAAGCTATGCAAAAAGCTAGCCCTTACGGCACCCAGCTTCACTGACTGCAGTGTAGATTGCATCAAACTGCACAAGGGAGGGAGGGAGGGAGTGTGAGTGAGCCAGGGCCCTTCCCTCCAGCCTTTGCCCAAAGCCCCACACTGCACCAGGAGGATGAAGTTTGAATTCCTCCCCCCCCCTCCGACCCACGTGTACCTTTTCTAGCTGCTTCAGAGAGGGCTTCAACGCTGCTCTTGCCTCAGATCCTCTGAAGAAGCCTCGCCCTAGCTTCCTTCTCTTTGAGAAGTGCTTTGCAAACAGGGGCAGGGGAGCGTACCGGTATGGGGGAGTGGCCACGCCGCCTTGCTACAGGTAAACAAAAGTACGCCAAATTTCTGGCTCTGGTATGCCTGTACCGGTGCATTCCAGCCAGAACCCACTTCTATCTTTAACCTATATCATTGCTGAGGTTTGCTTCCCTAATCTTTTTTCCAGTGTGGGATGTTCTCATATGAAGCAATTCATTACTGACATTTCTCGGCCTCTGGAAGTCCTGCCGTATCTTTGGAGCTTATTCCAGATATCTCTGAAAAGAAAGATTTTTCATGTCAGACTCTAATGAAAAGGAGGAGGGAAAAAAATAACAAGCAATTGCAGTTCCAGACTTGGATATTCCTTTATTGTGCAGAATATAGCAGGATATTTCTGCCTTTTGGCTCTCTTAATTCCTTGTTCCCTAAAAAATATTCCAAATCTGTAGAAAGGAGGAGGAGCACACAATAAAATGCATCTTAAATAGTAGCCGTGGAGGGTTGGTAAACAAGCAATGGAAATCATCCTCCTTGTACATAGGAAAGAGGCTCACCAGGAACTGATGATCGTGAGCTTGCTATGACGTTAGTTTTTCAGATGCCAGGTACTTTTTAAGGAAGAAGGAGTCTACCAGGCAACATTCCTTCTGTCTGTTTGAAATAATAAAATCTTCTTAGGAAAAATCTTTACTATTTAATGCTATTATTTTAAAAAATCTTCATCAGCTGATTGTATTGAACAGACTCTTTATGTGAGGTCTATTAATGTGGTGTTTTGTGTGGTTGATGATCAAATGACACTTTGCGATTTGAATTTGTATATTCTTTAAAACTTTTAACTTGTTATTTATTTATTTATTTATTTATTTATTTATTTATTTATTTATTTATTTATTTATTTATTTATTAGACTTATGTACCGCTTCATAGGGCTTTCAGCCCTCTCTAAGCAGTTTACAATTTTTTTAAGCAAATTGAGTCAGCAACTTGCCCCCACAGTCTGGGTCCACATTTCACCCACCTCGGAAGGATGGAAGGCTGAATCGACCTTGAGCCGGTGAGATTTGAACCGCTGAACTGCAGATCACAGTCACCTAAGTGGCCTGCAGTACTGCACCCTAACCACTGTGCCAGTTAAAATAAATAAATTACATATAGCGTAATTTATAACATAATGATTTACAAGAAATGCATGAGAAAAACCAGCATGGATAATATTGTGTGTGTGTGATGTGTGTGTGTGTGGGTGTGTTGCATTTGTGCTGATAAATAAATAAAGGGAGACTAGTATAGATCTATTTCAAGCTATTTAGCTCTCATCAGCTAGCCTTACTGGGAATTGAACCTGGGCTATATTACATATCAGGCAGTTGTATTAGCCACTAAGCCACAGGCTCTCCTCCTTTATATATATATATACACACACATAATGCATTGAATGCTAATATTAAATAATTACCATGAATGTCAGAATATTGACTTCTTCTCACCTATACATTCTGTCATGTTTGCTGTTTCAGGGAACTTCCAAGCCCCAGTGGGTTTTCAGATAGAAAACTCTCCAGTATTTCAAAATACTGGTTTTTACTTTGAAAACTATAAACTAAATTGCAAACTGTTGCCTATATTATCGGGCACCAACCAAGTAATAAAATCTCACTGTGTTCTATCTATACCACAGGCTGCGCGTAGCTGAATCAAGTGACAGTAAACCTTCCCTTCCCCCCCCCTTTTTTTGTCCCTAATGCAAATGTAATAAAAAGTAATCCTTTACTTTTTTGATGCACACTTCCCAACTTTTCTCTAGGAGTCGTTCTCTTCTGGACAAAAGTCAGGTATGAGACAATTCTCAATTTTTTACTTATATGAATATTTACTGCAATACACAATATTGTTTTAAATAGATATTTGTGCTAATTCATCGTTGGGCAATCACCAATGTTAATTATTTAGTTATTACATTTATCCTTTGCCTTTATTTTGTATAACTCAAGGCCGCATAAGGCTCCCTCCTCCTATTTTCCCTACAATCTCAATCCTGCTATCAAGTAGATTGGGCTGAGATGGAGGGACTGGACTAAAGTCAGCTTCCATGTCAGAATTAGGGCCACCATTGCAATAGGCTGGGCAAAGTTAAATCTTGTATCATTAGCCACCATTGTTCAGGAATTCCTTCTCCCTTTATGAAATATACTTTAATTGATGCCATTTTTCTTTGAATCTCTGTGTAATCCTTGGCTTAAATTCCATCTTGGAATGAAAAGTTAAGCAACCTTCTCTAGACTCAGACCTAAAGGAGCCTTTTAAGAAGCCTGCGACACTTCAATTTTGTTAAACAGTTTTGGAAAAGAAAAAGAAAACAACTACAAGAATAGAATCAAGCAAGAAGAAACAATCAGAAATGGCACCTACCTTTCCCAGAATAACAGCCATTGTGGCTTAACTCTATACTTATGATTGATGTCTTAATATCAGATTATTACTTGCTTCTATGAAGAAGAAATGCACTGAAGATAGTACCAGAGACCTCCTCCAACCTACTGTATTTTTCGGAGTATAAGACGCACCAGAGTATAAGACACACCAAGGTATTAAAGAGGCAATTTTTTTAAAAAGTAGGTAGGTAGATAGAGGGATAGACAGGGAGAGAAAGAGAGAGAAATATAGTAGGTAGGCAGGGAGAGAGAGAATAGTTAGGTAGGTAGGTAGCTAAAGGGATAGAGAGAAATAGAGAGAGATAGAGAGTGTGTAGGTAGGTATGTAGGTTTGTAGGTAGGTAGGTAGGTAGGTAGGTAGGGGGACAGAGAGAGAAATAGAAAGAGATAGAGAGAGAAAAATACAGGAGAGAGAGAGAAATACAGTAGATAGGTAGGGAGAGAGAGAGTAGTTAGGTAGGTAGGTATGTAGTTAAAGGGATAGAGAGAGAAAGAGAGAGGGAGAGAGAAATACAGTAGGTAGGTAGGGGGAGAGTGTGTGTGTGTAGGTAGGTAGGTAGGTAGGTAGGTAGGTAGGTAGAGGGATAGAGAGAGAGAAATACCGTAGATAGATAGATAGATAGATAGATAGATAGATAGATAGATAGATAGATAGAGAAAGAGAGAGAGAGAGAGAGAGAGAGAGAGAGAGAAGTTAGGTAGGTAGATAGGTAGATAAAGGGAGAGAGAGAGAGAGAGAAATAGAGAGAGATAGAGAAATACAGTAGGTAGGTAGGGAGAGAGAGAGTGCGTGTAGGAAGGTAGAGGGATAGAGAGAGAGAAATAGAGATAGAGAGAAATACAGTAGATAGGTAGGTGTTTCTGCTGGTACAGCACTTGATCAATGTAATTCTCATCAATCAATTAAAGAGCTTTCCAAAAGGGAAAAAAGTTTTTGCGGAAACGGGCCCGTTTTTTTTCTCCCAAAAAAAGGCATGAATAGCCTTGGGGGGGGGCTTGCAGAGTGTTCCAGAGGGAGGGCAAAAACAAGCAAAAAATGGCCTGGTTTTTTTTGAAAACGGGCCCGTTTTTTGTCCAAAAATTGCATGCATAACCTTATGGAGACTTACAGAGTGCTGCTGGGGGCTGGGGGGGCAAAAACAGCCCATTTTTGCTCATTTCTGCCCTCCCCAGCTCCCAGGAGCTCTCTGAAAGCCTCCATAAGGGTATGCACAGCCATTTTGATGAAGGGGCAGGGCTTCACAAGTCAAAAAAAATGCTGTATTCAGTGTATAAGACTCACCCAGATTTTCAGCCTCTTTTTTGAGGAAAAAAGGTGTGTCTTATACTCTGAAAAATACGGTAAATGTCACTGGAATTAGTTCACAAAGTCCCACACAAGTCAAGCACAAAGTAATCAAGAATCCTAAGGTTCAATTAAATCCTAACTTGGATTTGGCTGTCCCCCCACATTGGGTGATAAGTTTGGTGACCTTCTGCTTTGCTTACAGTTGTTGCCTGCCTGATGTCATGAAACAATTAGGAAATTTTATTGGTCGCAGCTTTGCCTACTGAAGCATCAGAGCTGGCCCCCCACTTCTCAATCAAAAGAAACTAATTAAAGATTGAAAGTGTACAATAATTTCAATTAAAAGTCCTCTAACAAGAATTCATATTTTTTATTTTTTTTAATCATCATCTTTTTGGAAGTTCTCACTGTTTTATGTCACTGCCATTTGCTTCCTCTGAGATTACTGTCCTTCATTAACATAAGTTTCCATTTCATTTTCATAAGCTAGGTAATAGATAAGCTTCTGTTCTTCATTTGTTTCATATCTTTTTAAAGCCTAGGATTCTTGGGATTTATGAGACCCCTGAGTATTTGAACTTGAACTTTGAATTTTCCATGTTCTCCCACGTGTAGGATTTCTTCATACTCACAATGGAAGGCTCAAAAACTACCCACCTGAGAAATTATTAGAGAAAAGTTTTATGGCATCTCATTTTCCTTCTATTCTGGACTTACTTCTGTATGTTAAGTTCTAATTTTAGTTTGAACAAGTAGATTTATTTCATTTCACTAATTTTTCATCAACCAGTGTAGAATGAGGAAATAATTTCCATTTTCTCTACTTTGATACTACACACCTATCCTTCTTCTGCACGAAATGGTCCCAGAAACTTAGTGAGCAAATCTTTTAGCAATTTCCATCTGAAGAAGCATTGCATCGTCCTTCCATTGTAGTTAGTGAGGGCTCTGAGGATTCTCCTCTGCAGGCATTTGCCCCATTGATGCAGTTACTCCAGCCAGTTTCTCTACCCAGATATCAAAGGAGAGGGGAAAAAGAAGAGGTATCGTCTACCCCTCTCATCCTTGGGGTTGGATATAGAATGTTTTGAGTTTAAAAGTAAATTGATTAGGGAATTTAAGTTATACAAAGAGAACCTAGCAGAGCATCCCATCCAAGATTTTATGCTCCTGAATAAAAAATACAAACATCTTCTACCAAGGTAAATTATTGCAAACATGATCAGTTGAAGATAAGTATGGGGACAGGTTGGGTGGTAGAGAGAAAGTGATAAAAGAGTGGGAGAGAGGAAGAAAAAAGAGGGGAGAGAGACAGAAAGAGACAGAGAAGGAGAGAGAAAGTGACAGAAGTGTGGGAAAGGAGAGAGAAAGAAAGAGAAAGAGAAAGAGGGTAAGAGAGAGAGAGAAAGAGACAAAGAGGAGAGAGAAGGGAGAAGGAGAGAGAAAGTGATAGAAGAATGGAAAAGGAGGAGAAAGAGAAGAGAGACAAAGAGAAAGAGGGTGAGAGAGAGAAAGAGACAAAGAGGAGAGAGAAGGGAGAAGGAGAGAGAAAGTGACAGAAGAATGGAAAAGAAGGAGAGAGAAAGAGAAGAGAGACAAAGAGAAAGATGATGAGAGACAGAAAGACAAAGAGGAGAGAGAAGGGAGAAAGAAAGAATAAGTGAAGGAAGAATGGAAAAGAAGGAGAAAGAGAAGAGAGACAAAGAGAAAGAGGATGAGAGAGACAGAGAGAGAAGAGAGGAAGAGGAAAGAGTAAGAGAGAACATCTCATTTCAACCCTGAGGTGCAAATATTCTCTTTGATCGGTAATTTTATTTGCCCATTTACTATCCAATACTCGCATTTCTCCTTAAGTTCATGAAGAATTCCCTTCTTTTTATTGAATTTATCACAATACCTTGAGAACAACTTTTTCAGCATAGCTTTACAGCTATTTAAAATATATAATAATTTAGGTCAGGTTTTCAGAACATTAGTCTATTTATAAGTCAATGGTTGCGACCATTTTTCACACTTAGCGACCATTGCAGCATCCTCATGGTCACGTGATCACAATTTTGTTTGGCAACAGATTCGTATTTATGCTGGTTTCAGCGTCCTGGGGTGACCTTTTGACAAAATATAAACTTTTTAATCAAGCCCCCCCCCCCACGTCAATGGTGTCCCTCTTTACCAATCTGAAAATCTGGTCACCTTAATTTAGAACTCATTGCCAATCTGCTCCCAAATTCCCCCCCCCCCCAAAAGTGCTGAAATAAAAATACTCAATCAACTAAAGCCTGGTAAAGCTCCAGGCAATGGTTTTATCACACTTGAAATACTACAAAAATGGTGGACCCCTTTTAATTGCTCTATGTTAACAAGGTCTGTTTCTTTCTTGTGTACATTTCCTAAAAAATATAGCAAAAGATCTTGTAATTCCTTAATACTTTTTAGTACAAAAGAGTCTTTCCACCAGATTTAGAGCATTGAATTTATATACTGACTTTTGGGAAGCTTCTTTCTTTGCGGGTGGGGGAAGTACATGAAAATAAGAGTGTGCATCAGAGGTGGTATTCTGCTGGTTTGGGCGAACCAGTAGTGGCGGCGGTGCATGGCTCCGCCCACCCAACGCAGACGTCATCACGGACCTAAATCGCATGCACATGGACCCGCGCACTACAGTTATACAAGCTTTGAGAAGGTTGTTTTCCACCCATGGGTTGCTGGACTTAATCGTCTCGGGTAATGGGCTCCAGTTTGCAGCGACCATGTTGTCCACCTTTCTTGCAGAATTAGGAATCCACCACGCTAAAGCTGTTAGCATTTGAAAGAACTGGCTTGCCTCAGTCTGTCCACCTGACATTCTCCCTAGCCAGAACATCTATAACTTTGTAGGTTTTAGCAACAGTTAAATAGATAGATATTTACAGACTACTTACCCATTTGAGGGGAAAATCCAGTCATCCAGATAGATAGGTTCAGGAAGTTTAAGTGGAGTCTTCAGTAAAAAAAAAAAGAAACCCAACCAGTTGTTATTCCTTTTCCAGCCCCAATGGTAAATGTTGATGAGAACTGCAAACAGTGTAGAAAATTGGAGACAATGTAAGAAATGTCTTTTATCAGGAAACCCGCCCATTGTTTATGTTTCATAATTATTGTTTATATTTGATATAAACACAGCTGTGACAGAACAACTACCGTATTTTTCAGAGTATAAGATGCACCTTTTTTCCTCAAAAAAGAGGCTGAAAGTCTGGGTGCGTCTTATACACTGAATACAGCATTTTTTGCCTCCTGAAGCCCCACCCCTTCACCAAAATGGCCATGCATAGCTTTATAGAGGCTTTCAGAGAGCTCCTGGGGGCTGGGGAGGGCAGAAATGAGCAAAAAACAGGCTGTTTTTTGCTCAATTTTGCCCCTTCCAGCCCCCAGGAACACTCTATAAGCCTCCATAAGGCTATGCATGTAATTTTTTTGACAAAAAACGGGCCCATTTTTGCAAACAAATGTGGTGTTTTTTGTTCTTTGGGGGTGGCACCCCCAGAAGCACTCTGCAAGCCCCCCCTCCAGGCTATTCATGCCTTTTTTGGGGGGGAAACGGCCCCGTTTTCACAAAAAATGGTTTGCAGAGTGCAAAAACTCCCCCTCCCTTTCAGAAAGCTCTTTAACTGATTGATGAGAATTACATTGATCAAGTGCTGTGCATGCAGAAATAAAGTCTTAGGTGCTGCAGATTGTCAGCTATTTCCTTCTCCAGCACATGGATAAATACACCTGGAAACATCTACCTATCTACTCTCTCTCTCTCCCTACCTACCTACTGTATTTCTCTCTCTCTCTCTCTCTCTCTCTCTCTCTCTCTCTCCCCCTCCCTCCCTCCTTCCCTCCCTCCATCCACCTACCTACCTACTCTCTCTCCCCTCCCTCCCTTCCTATCTACTGTATTTCTCTCTCTCTCTCTCTCTCTCTATCCTTCTACCTATCTACCTACCTACACACTTTCTCTCCCTCCTCCCTACCTACTGCATTTCTCTATCTCTCTCTATTTTTCTCTCTCTCTATCCCTTTATCTACCTACCTACCTAACTACTCTCTCTCTCTCTCTCTCTCTCTCTCTCTCTCTCTCTCTCCCTCCCTCCCTCCCTCCCTATCTACTGTATTTCTCTCTCTTTCTCTCTCTCTCTACCCATCTATCTATCTATCTATCTACCTACCTACCTACTTTTTTTAAAAAAGTTGCCTCTTCAAAACCTTGGTGTGTCTTATACTCTGAAAAATATAGTGATTTTCACTTAACACAAATCGTTTAGTTTGGTTCATTTTGAATAGTATTCGGAATGAACCAATGCATTGCGCTGGGCATTCATATCTTATTTTGTATATATATCCCAATTTGTAAGTACCAACCAGGAGTGATCCTGCTTAACTTTCAAGCTTAGACAAGATCAGCTACAGGCTGCCACTTGTTGAGACTGTAATAAAGTCTGTTTGTAACCAGTTAAACTCCTTTTCCTCCCCTTCCACTCTATCCTGGATTTTATTCAAAGAAATAAAACAGTGCAGCAATTTGTGCAGATTGTCAGATGCTGAGTAATTCACAGTAGTGCCTATGTTTGATGCACTTACTGGCACCTCAAACTTCTTAAAAAGAAGTGGAACAGATATGCTACGAGTGCAAACCTAAATAAAGAAGTTACTTTTGTAATCTCTCTAAACTTGTTCCTTGTCTCTAGAATTTTTCCAAGTAATGTCAAGCTCATATTGATTCCTCTTTGCTATTCACACTGCAGAAGGCTTTGGCTCATTTGCCATTTAAGAAAAATGTGTGCAACATCATTTGATTTTGCAGCTCTCTACAATGATGAATGCCTAATGGAAACATTAAAAATCTGAACAGATTGATTAGGAAAGGGCTAAAAGTTCCAAAACACTTTATAACAGGGTCTGTTAGTAATGTAAGAGTAATGTAACCTCCAACAATGAATAGCATGTTTCATATGCTATATTTTTGCTGGTCAAAGGGTGTCTCTAATGACATAAAGGAGAGAGCTCAGCAGGCAAGAGGAATCTGGAAGATTTTTTGATGTATATCTTTGAGTATTTTGGAAAAATCGGGCAAGGCAATGCCATATCCATAGTGGATACCGTTGTGACACTTGAATTTTCATTGGAGGAAGGCAGTAAATGAAAAACCAGGAGAGAGAGTAGAACTGAGTACTCTGAAAAAAGCTGTAACCAGCTGGAATCCTGAAGGGAAATTCACACTGCAACAATAACCTTTTTAAAATTAGAGTTGTTAACACATTGAAACTTGCTTTTGACATAGAAGCCAACTCTAGTTGCTACTTAGTGATGTATCTTTGCAATATGATGATTAAATATCTCACCAAAAATACTTTTACACATTTTTTCAGCCATCCTTCTCCTTTATTACAATATTTTAAAATCTACTTTTCCCCAGAAAAGGTCTGATTCAGATTAAGCTTGATAAAATCTTTTGTTCTGCTGCCACTTTGGAATTCTTATCTTGGCATGTGAACTCCCTAAGGATGTATTTGGAAAAGTGGGGGAGGGGGGGGAAGGGAAGGCCTTTGTATTTTCTGAGTAACGTCTTGACTCCCATTTAAGGAGCAAGTGCAGACCTGTAGGAAAAAGGCATATATTGATCTGAATTCTTCATAACCTAATTATATACTTGCCTTGCAGCAAGATTCTTCCTAAGCACTCCAAATTTAAGAATTGTGTATATGCTTTGCACATTTCTCAGGCCATTCTTAAAGTTAACTGTTTTTCTTGCTTGACACAAAATTACAGTTTCAGATTGCAATACTTATGTATGCAGGTAACCAACTGTTTCCATGCTTGAGACCGGCTCCCAGTTTTATGGTCAAGCAAGAAAAACATGAAGCTCACTCACGAGCGAACCGGCAGTAGTGCCTACTGGAACCCACGCCTGTTTACCCAAGGTTTCCAGCACCATTTAAACCATAGATTTAGAAGCCAAATAATTACATTTCAGGTGTTTGTTTGTGTGCATTTTCATAAATTAATGAAGGAAAGGGAAACTAGAAGCCGATGAAGAAAAACGCCTGTTTTCATTAATGATTATTCCAGCATGCTCAAATTTGCATTATTGAAGTCTCTAGAGATATGAAACATCTTTTTTTTTTTAAATTAAGAAGAAAATAAGATCTCCTTCATCTGTGTAGCAATAGCTTTTTTTCTTTCTGTCTCATGGAGAGTGCTGAACTGACTGATTGTCAAGTTTGCTGCTGGATTATCTGGTGTTCAATGTCAGATGGTCAGAGGTGATGAAGAAATCCTTGACTGATCACTGCAAATACTCCTCACTTCTATTCTCCACATACAATTCTTGCTTTTATTTTTAATTACTTCCTTCTCCTTCCTACGTGCTGTTCTTCATGCTCCATGCAAGATATGCCCAAACCAATCCACCCATTTCTTCTTATTCTTGCACCTTGCCCTTTCCCAGTAGAGCAGAAGAATAAGGAGTGTGGTGGTGGCCGAAGAGGGGGTGAGAGCTGTGTTGAGTTGTACTGTTTTGATGGTTGAGTGAATCTTGCTTTGTACTGTTAACGTCTCATAGATTATGCGCTGCCAAATACTAATTAAAAGGTAAAGATTCCCCTTGCACATATGTGCTAGTTGTTCCCGACTCTAAGGTTTAAGGTTTAAGGTTTAATTTATTTGTATGCCGCCCTTTTCCCTGAAGGGACTCAGGGCGGCTCACAACTCAAAAAGGGAGGGGAAAATACAAACAGAGTAACAAGAACACAAAAACCATACATAGTTAAAAACACAACAATCGTACCATTCGAAATGGGGCAGCGAGTCTTTAGCCCCAGGCCTGTCGGAACAGCCAGGTTTTAAGGGGGGTGGTGCTCATCTTTGTTTCAAAGCTGAAGTGCCAGTGCTGTCAGAAGACGTCTCCATATGGTCATGTGGCCGGCATGACTAAACACCAAAGGCACAGACAACACTGTTACTTTCTCACCAAAGATGCTGCTGCAGTTCTTTCCAGAACACCAACAGGCCTCAAAGGAGCTCAATACTGCAACAAGGATAATCTGGAAATACACTATCAGAAAAACAAGATTATGGCTTTTGCCTAAAAGCCCAAACTCTGCTTATGGAGCATTAATGATAATAAAATAGAACATTCTTGCCATTGTTGTGAAGTGACTCACAGCAGTTGTTAAATTAGTAACACTAACTTTGTTAAGTTGTTACGTGAATCTAGCTTCCCCATTGACTTTGCTTGTCAGAAGGTGACAAAAGATGGCCATGTGACTCCGGAACACTACAACTGCAACTGTCATAAATACATGCTGTTGTATAGGCCAGCACGCAAATGGAGTGTTGAATATGCAAATAACTGGGGGGAAGGAGTGTTGTATAGCCAGCAACAGCCTGTGCTGCGCCATGATTGGCTGGGACGCAGCACAGGCTGTGATTGGTTGGTGAATTTGACAGTTAATGACAGTTGCTGTCGGGAGAGTATAAATACCCTGTCCGTTTGCAGGGAATCGAATCGCTGTCATCTTGTACTTAATAAAGATCTGGCTCTCTGTTCCATGGCTCCTGCGTCTTCCCTCACAATACACAAAACATGCCTGTTGCCCAGCATCTGAATTTTGATCATGAGACCACCGGGATCAGAGGTGGGTTCCTACCAGTTCGCACCTATTCGGTAGAACCGGTTCGTCAAATCTACCAAATCGGTTAGAAGAGGTTCCACCAGTGGACCCGGAAAGCAGGCCACACCTACAGAAGAGGTTCCAAACTGTTTTGAAACCTACCCACTGGCAAGGATATTGTAACTTGACAGCTTTAAGACTTGCATGCTTCAATGCCAGAGTTTCTGAATAGCTACTTGGACCAACCTAAGTACTAATTCATAATTTCATATCCGGTCACATGGGTGGCAAGCCACTCCCACAAAGGAGGCCACACCCACAGAGTAGGTTCCAACAATTTTTGAAACCCACCACTGACCGGGATGCTGGAATGGTTTTGCATGCCATTAGTTGGAAGGAAGCCCATTGTGAATATACTGCTTCTATTGGACAAAGATCTGCCAATGCCATCCTTAAATTTTTCCGATCCAGCTGCACTTAATGCTTAAACTTAAACTCTTTAAGGCTAAGCCTCTAGCCCAGTTCCTTTATGGGACTTTGGTTGGCCCCCAAGCGTTGGGTTTACCTGTCTGGAAAGGAGCCCAATGCCATGCTCTACCCTTTGCAACATATCTGAAAACTTCCATTGAACTTTTGAAAGGCTTTGCCCCAGTGATTCCAGCGAGGTGGAAACGTCAGAATGTGTCCTTCTTTGTTGCGCCTCTATGGAGACATCTGAACCAGGTTTATATTTCCTCTGATTAGTAGATATTTTGGTCACCTAGGTTTGGCTTATGCCTAGATGTTGCTTATAGACAAGTAGCCTTTGTCTACAAGTACCCCAAAATACAGCACATGTACAGCTAGATTTTTCACAGCAGTGTAGAAGATGCATCGAACTCTGATGAGCCAATAACCCACAATGAATTCCTTGTAACTATAATTCATCTAAATTTTAGATGTTAACATTTCCCAGGTGTTAATAGATCCCTTTATTTTGCTATAATTTTAGATTTAATACAGTATAATTTTAGTCTTTAATTATATGCTAGTTAGGTTATTTTAGAAATGTATTTTAGTTGTGTTTTAAATTGTATTTGTTGATTATCTGTGCTGGTCTTTGATCACATAAATGGAATTGAAATTGATGTAAGTAACGTCTTTTAAATGCAGAGTTCTCATTTTAATTAACAATGAAAAACGGAATAAGATTAAGATGTGTTTGTGTGTATGTACACACAAACACACACATACAAGGACTCAATTTCTAAATTCTTAACAGCTATCTACCACATAAAAAAGAATCAGAGAATGTACTGAAAGAAATACATCTAAAGCTTAATTTTTTATACATGGAAGCATGTTTTGGAATTTTGCAAATCAAATTTTTTATTGTTAAGGAAGATTAGCAGTTATTTTGAACTTTGAAATAAAGACTTGTATTAACATGACATTGAATAGTAAGAAATCAATGCTTCCAGGTTTAAATAATATTCAGTATATTTATTATGATTTTAAAAAGAGCCGAGGTGGCGCAGTGGTTAGAGTGCTGTACTGCAGCCACTTCAGCTGACTGTTATCTGCAGTTCAGCGGTTCAAATCTCACCGGCTCAGGGTTGACTCAGACTTCCATCCTTCCGAGGTGGGTAAAATGAGGACCCAGACTGTGGGGGCAATATGCTGACTCTGTAAACTGCTTAGAGAGGGCTGAAAGCCCTATGAAGCTGTATATAAGTCTAACTGCTATTGCTATTGCTAAATGAGAGTTTTTCAACATATTATTTTTTTCATGTTTACTGGACACCACACAGAAAGTTTAAAAAGAGTGATGGAAAACTTATTGTATGATACAGTAGAGTCTTGTTACACTATTCTTTCATTTTAGTTTAATATCAATAATTTTGTTGATATCTTTTTGGGAAGGATTGTATGGTTTAAAAATCAGAATGTGGTTAGCGATTACTTTGCTTTGGAGGAAACAAGCTTGTGTTCTGCTTATCAACTGGCTGTTGAGAAGATTGATTAAAATTGTTCCATATGGTTAACATTTTATGCTTTGCTTTAAAACATTTATCTTTTTTATCTCTTTTTTCTTTTTTCCAAGGATTTGTATATGAAGTAACCTGGGGTTCAGTATGAATTAATTTTATCTTTTTATTTGTATAAGGCAGCAAAAAATCTTGCTACACTTATCCAACAATCTTTTCCCCCGATGTCTGTATGGGAAAACTGAATGAAAAAAGAGATATATGGGAAGAAAGAACTGTAATACATTTAACTTGAGGCAAGAAAGAGTGAAACTTGTAATGGAAACCTGGCATAAAACACTGCTAACTCTTGAAAGAGGTTCAGGCTGAGACTGCATAGCAGATAATGAGCACCAAGCTGCTGTAGCCTGCCAAATGTTATTGGCACATGAGCATGTACTCCATGCTTAATCAGAGCAACATGCAAGTTTCCAGGATTAAGTAGCACTTCCCCCCCCAAAAAAATATCTTGGACAGGTGCCATGAGTTTGAATTGAAATGGAAAAATTAGAGTTTTGCTCATTATTGTCTCCTGTAAAGTGGGAAAGGAGGACAATATATCAATAACAATGCATTGCATATCTAGTTAGTTACCTCTCATGCACATAAAACTATTCTTGTTGAAGCCATTCATAAACATTTGTGAAAAGAGCATAAAATTATCTTGACTAGTTTATCCAACATTTGTGCTTCCAAAAATCCGTTGCCTTTGGAAGCTTTCTAATGCCCTTTGCTTTTACATGTTTTTCTGGCTATTTTGTTTAAATATTGCATTTTCAAGCTCACTTAACAGGAACAGCAAAGTGATCCCCATGTGCTTTTTTATGAGAAAGAGCCATGCTGCTGAATAACAAAGCACCTGCTTTGTATACAGAAGGCTTGAAGTTCCAGCTTTGGCATTTTCCCAGTGGCAGAACTAAAACTGAATCCTGGCAAGATATTGAAAGTTAGAAGGGACAGTGCTAGGCTGATCTGGTTAATTTCAAAAGAGGGCTGATTTCCCACATTTCTTACCCTGGCAATTTATTTAATTACTTGTTTTGTTTTCCTTGATCACATTTGTGTGTGTGTGTGGGGGGGGGTTATGGGTGTGTTTCCTGCAACACAAAGCACTTTCTGGTTTCATTG
The DNA here is from genome assembly GCF_051295495.1 of Thamnophis sirtalis. Lineage (NCBI taxonomy): Eukaryota > Metazoa > Chordata > Lepidosauria > Squamata > Natricidae > Thamnophis > Thamnophis sirtalis. Next base: position 71,228,133 of record NW_028261388.1, read on the forward strand.
ACATAAGTGTTCTCAATTTTATTTCCTCCCCAACCTTGTAAAGTATGCAATGTTACAAGTCGCTACCTTATCTGGGAGATAGAGTACCTCCTCTAATTAAGTTCAGGTTACTAACACTCCCTATTTGTTGCCTACAAATATATTGGGTTCCTTTCCCATCATCCCCAGTCATCACTGCCTGGGGGGGGGGGGGCTGGTCAAATCACTAATAGCTTGAGATGGGATCATGGGTTATTGAGATGGGTTATTGAGACGGGAGCATGAGACATTGCCTAAGCTGAAACAGTGGTTGACTGGTTTGAAGCAGTGACTAAGAACATTGTAATGGCTGATAAATGTTAATCGTAATTGTGCTAGATGATATCCTGAGACAGGGATGGGTTCCTGCCAGTTCTAACCTCTTCTATAGAACAGGTTCCATAAATCTACAGTGCTGTTTAGAACTGGTTCCAGCTCCCTCCCCCCGCCCATCCACACATCATCAAGATGAAGAGCGAGAGGAGGAATTCTGGGAGTTGAAGTCCACAAGTCTTAAAGCTGTCAAGTTTGAACACCCCTGGTTTTTTTTTTCTAAAGGGTTAGGGATGCAAGGGTCTTGTAACTTACCAGCTTTAAGACTTGCACTCTTCCATGCCAGAGTTTCTGAGCCAACATTTTGGTTGCTAAGCAAGAGCGTTGTTAAATGAGTTTCACCACATTTTACAAGTTGGCCACACCCACCCAGTCACATGGCTGGCAAGCCACTCCCACAAAGCAGGCCACACCTACAGAAGAGGTTCTAAAAAATTTTCAAACCCACCACTGTCCTGAGAGCTCCCAGCTGTTTCCTTTCAGTTTATATTTTCAGTGTTACTCTTAACAAACCTGCATGGAATGGGGATTTTGCTTTGTAATGGTACGACCCAGAGATTAAGGACAAGGAAATGTAAGATTACTGTAGGAATACAAGATCAGCAAAATACTGTGGACCAGAGGTGGATTGCTCCCGGTTCGACCCGGATTGGGCGAACCGGTAGTGGTGGTGGCAGGAAGCATCATGTGCGAGCACAAGCAAACCAGTACTGCCGGGATTTGAATCCCACCTCTGCTGTGGACATAATATATTTAGACTTCAGCAAGACATTCAACAAAATAGACCACAACTTACTTCTTGGTAAACTAGAGAAAAGTGGGATAGATAGCATCACCACCAGATGGATTCAAAGCTGGCTGATAAACCGTACTCAACAAGTAGTCCTTAATGGTACTATGCCTACATGGAGGGAAGTAAGCAATGGGATACCGCAAGGTTCCCTCTTAGGCCCAGTAATCTCCAATGTTTTCATAAGCAACTTAGATGAGGGAATAGAAGGGGGACTGATCTAATTTGCAGATGATACTAAGCTGGCAGGAATAGCTAACACCTTAGATGATAGGCTCAAAATCCAGATGGAACTTGACAGACTTGAACACTGGGCCCTATCAGGGGTGGGTTTCAACCGGTTCGCGGCGGTCCCTGCGAACCAGTTGGTCAGCGAACCGAGAAGTAAGTAACTTCCGGGAACGGCGAAGGGCCCACCCGCCCGCCCGCGCTCCTTACCGGTCTTTGAAGGCTTCTGTGCTTCCATGCAGGGGCATGGCACATACAGCGCCTGCGCGATTCTCCATGAGCAGCTGGAGCATCGTGCAGGCGCTAAGACGCATGCGTGAACTGCGCGCGTGCACGAGGACGCCGCCGGCCCCGTTCCAACCGAAGAGGTTGGAATGGGATAAGCAACCCACCACTGGGCCCTATCTAAAAAAATGAAATTCAATGTAGAAAGTAAAGTCTTACACTCAGGCAAGAAAACCCAAAAGTACACATATAGACTGGGATGAAACCAGGCTTAATAGCAGTAACTGTGAAAGGGATCTTGGAGTCTTAGTGGACAACCAGTTAAATATGAGGAAACAGTGTGCGGCAGCAGCCAAAAAAGCCAATGCAATCCTAAACTGCATTAACAGAAGGATATGATCAAGATCAAGTGAGGTGCTAACACCGCTCTGTAAAGCATTAGTAAGACCACACCTAGAATACTGCATCCAGTTTTGGTCACCATAGTATAAAAAGATGTTTAGACTCTAGAAAAAGTGTAGAGAAGACCAATCAGGATGATTAGGGAACTGGAGACTAAAACATATGAAGAATGGTTTCAAGACCTGGGCATGGCTAGTCTAGTGAAGAGAAGGACCAGGGGAGACATTATAGCAGGGTTCCAATATTTGAGGGGCTGCCACAGAGAGAAAGGGGTCAAGCTATTTTCCAAGGCACCCAAAGGCCAGACAAGGAATAAACTGATCAAGGAGAGATTCAACCAAGAAATAAGGAGAAATCTCCTGACAGTGAGAACAATCAACCAATAGAACAGAAGTTGCCTTCAGCAGTTGTGGGAGGTTCATCACTTTCAAGAAGAGATTGGACTGCCATTTGTCAGAAATGGTGTAGGGTCTCCTGTTTGGGCAGGGGAGCGTGTGGACTAGATGACTTACAAGATCCCTTCCAACTCTTGTTAATCTGTTAAACGGGAAGCCTAATTCCTTTCCCTTTGTGACCTTTTCCTTGCTAGATCTGATCCTGACACCTAGAACAATAAAAGTTCAAATATAATGCTTATCCAAGTATACTGACTTTACTTCTTTCTTTCTTGGTAGTTTACGAATCCCTGAACTTTGATTTGGAGACTAGTGACAAATGGCTGGGAAGAAGACTACTGCAAGAAAATGAGGATAATGTCACTGATAAACCAGAAGAAGTAAAACATCTCTATCGAAAAAATTGCACTGAACCAGGTAGGATGGAAGTTTTCTTATTTGATTTGGGAGTCTGTGAGGTTCAATAGTTGCAAAAACACCACCCCTTTAATATTCCCAATCATGCAGTTTTTGTATGTATTATAAAATGAATGATGGCGAGTCTCTTCCAGTTCATACTCAAGATTAAGAGGCTTACAGAATTTCTGTGGACTTTACATGCAGTGTGTATGAAAACCGTGAAACACTTTTACTAGTTTTAGGTGCTCTTTGCTTTTATTATCATTGCAAACTGTGGCCTGAACATGGATTTTGAATGAAAGAGTTTAATAATTAATCATTGATCTGCCACTTGACTTTCAGTGAAATTTGTAAAATATTTTTTTAATAAAAGGGCTGTTTGTATATAAACGGTAGGTACATCTTGGACATACAAATATTTAGCATACCGTATATACTCGAGTATAGGCCGACCCGAATATAAGCCGAGGCACCTAATTTTACCACAAAAAACTGGAAAAGTTATTGACTCGAGTATAAGCCTAGGGTGGGAAATGCAGCAGCTACCGGTAAATTTCAAAAATAAAAATAGATACCAATAATGTTTTTGAATATTTATTTCAAAGAAAAACAGTAAACTAGCGGTGTATTCAATGAAATACTTCACTCACCTCATGATGCTGATGTCCCGCTGTGATGATGATGTCCCGTGCAGCCGCGGGAGCGATGTCCCGCCTCCTATGACACACGGCACAGTGATTCCTATCATTGGATCACTGTACCAGAGGAGGTGGGACATCGCTATGTGGCTGCTTGCCATAACAAGGAGGAGGTGGGACATTGTTGCAGAGCGGCAGGAGGGGGAGGAAGGGGAATCGTAAGACAGCCCTGCATTACATTAGAACGTGAGGAGGGGGGATGGTGCGGTGCGCGCTGCGCGGCAAACTGACACAGAGGGAGGGGAAACTCACAGGGGCACTGGGCCATTCACGAGTGTCACCCAGCGGCATGGCCCCGCCCCTTTTTCTCCTCCATTTCGGGCAAATTTTTCACTGACTCGAGTATAAGCCGAGGCGGCTTTTTTCAGCCCAAAAAGTGGGCTGAAAAACTAGGCTTATACTCGAGTATATACAGTACTTTACAGCCTATTTTTCTTCAATAAAACTAGGCTCCCTTTTAGTACTATGTCCCCTAACGCTGGTTGCTTCTTTTAGCTTTTCTATTTTTAAATTTTAAATGTTTCTTTGTCTTGTTGTCCCAATGGGAGTGGGCGGCATACAAATTTTATTAAACTTGGAAACTTGGAAACATTCTGATTTGTCAGATTTTCAGTTGTTCCTTCGTCTTTGTAGAAAAAGCCCCACAACTCCTTTCCTGAGGATTTCTTTTTGTACACATTCTTATCCTTTGTTCCCTTACCTTTATGGAGAATCAAATTATGTTGTTGGTAAATTATTTGATTTCTACGTGTTCTTTTCCATTTTCTCAATGGGGGCTGTCCCCTTTACAGTGCTTTGGTTCTCTTATTATATCATTTCTACAATGACATTGTTTTATGCTTGCTATGCATAATGAAAAGGAAATGAAAATCCAAATGTAAATGAAAAGGGTGATCTGTGTTTAAAGACCTTAATAGGAAGTAAGATTAAGGGCAATTAACAGAACTTATTCAAAGAGCAGTTAATGGCTACTTGTCAATTATCCCAGCTCATACTCAGTAGGACACAAGAAACTGGGTAAACTTGTATGTCATAAGTTTTTTATTAATGTTGGGAAGGATCCTTACCTGAATGCACTAACTTCCAAATAAGCATTATTAAAGGCTCTTTCAGAGGAGAATGCCTTGCTTGAAACTATACAGTTCATTTAAGTAATGTAATAAGACCTCTTGTTTTAATTCTATTTTCAGTTAATAATGGAAAAGGACATTTCTCAGGAAGGAAGGTTAGAGTACAGATGAGGAAAAAACGAAATACTGAGTTGTAATTATTAAATGCATACATGTTCTCAAACACTCAACAAAAACAGCTGCATTTATGTATTTTTAGCTAATGTCACTATAAAAATCAGAAAAGCAAGTGATTAATGAACTGAAAGGTTTGTACATACTAAAAAAGATGAATAGATATTTATAGGATTATTTAGCTGACCACATAATTTTGCCAACAAATTTATTATAAAATCCTGGAAGTTTTGTTTGCAAATTCTCACTTACAGTATAATTAACAGTTACATTAATTAGCTGTTATCTTCAAAAAAAGCAATATTATTTTTATAGATTTTTCTGATGAATGCCTATATTTTCTTTAACAAAAGTAACGTGTGTTAAGTCCTCGTGGCTACGATGCCACTCAAAGATATTGCCGGCTGTTTCTTGCCAAGCATGGCATATGCCATGCCTCAATGGCTCCGTTTCACCTGGCTGCCAATGGCATGGCAGAACAGACAGTTTGATCAGCCAAAGAGGCATTAGGCCACCTGGGGCCTGGAAATTGGTACGATCATCTGTCCCAATATCTTTTGGCGCAACACTTAACTCCTTGCCCAGTAACTAAGCAAAGGCCTGCAGAAAAACTTAAGGGTTTCTGGCTCTGAACAACTCTGGACTTACTGCCCCCCAGCTGTGCAGCGGAACAAGCCCCTGACAAATGCAGCACCACCCGAACTTTTAATGTTGGGGATCCGGTCTATGCCCAAAATTACGGGGCTGACCCGAGGTGGCTGCCTGGCCCCATCATTCATCTAACTGGACCCTACGCTTATAGGGTCAAGCTTAACGATGGATGAATGTGGCGCCAACACATTAACCAACTCAGAAGAAGAGCCACAGCATCTAGAACCAATCAGCATCCAGGGCGGGCCCAATCCTACCCTGGAGAAATAACAAGTCCATTAGGCCTTCTCGCACATCCAGAAGCAAACCAAACACACACCTCCCACCTAAGCATTCTCATCGCTGGACTGACTAGGAGATCTAGGCCTTCCAGCGATGTTCGAGTCTCCCTCCGACCTATCTGCACAGTCTCCAGTAGTTCCAGAGGACTCTTCACCAGCTCCTCCTTCTTCAGCCACCGCCCCAGAACTGAGATGATCTGGGCGGAGCCAACACCGGCCAGTATACCTACCCATGTGCCATCTGGGAGGAGAGGGATGTTAAGTCCTTGGGGCTACGATGCCACTCAAAGATATTTCCGGCTACTGGACGCTCCTGATTGGCTAAGATGCTAGCAGCCAGCTGGTGGGAGAATGCAGCCGTTCCATTGGTTTAGCCATCTGACAGCTCCTATATAAAGAGCAAATGGCAAATGTTGTTGTTGCACATGCCTTGTTAACTTGTTAGAATAAAGGTTGTTGGTTACTGTTCAACCTGCCTTGCCTCAGTTACTGCCTGCCTAGTTCTCCATACAAAGCAACATTAATATTTCATTTAAAGGAAGAAATAAAAGCAATTGTGATTGTTGTTGTTTTCTGTTAATATATTTTGGGCATATGAATAGGTAAGATTGGATAACTTTTCCTCAGGAAGAATGAAGACAAAACCTCTCCCAAACAAATGGGGTTATTTTAGTCTCTTATTTGTTATTGCCACTGCTTGTCTCCAAATATGCAGAAATGTAAGTACAAGGATCTGGATGCAGCAAATTGTGACTTATCCAAAATGCAGTTGCAAAATTGGCTCAAAAACAGAAACACTTAAAGTGCTTCCCCCCCCCCTTGCCCTTTAAATTGGGGCATGTACGTATGAGTTCTTGATGACCCCTCCAAGAATATATTTGTAACTAAAAAGTAGGGGGGGACACCTTGAAGTGGCAAGAGTCCATATATCTCAGTTCTGTTTGAAATACTTTTATATCTGAAAGGTCCTGGGTTTGGTTGCCAACATCTTGGATAGCAGGTGTCACTGGCGGTATTGAATTAAATGCAGCTTTGGAGTTAGAAAGTTGCTTTCTATATGCAAAATATTGTGATTAGGCTATTAGCTGGGGGCTTAAAGCAAGAGCCCACTTTACTGTGCTTTTGCTGAAAGGCTCAACCTGATTTTATTTGCCAGTGATTTTCCATGGATAAAACCATAATATGTTACTTTGAGCTTTAAGGCCTAAAAAGTTGTGGGGGACTATCTGAGGAGCTTATTTATTTATTTATTTATTAGACTTATATACCGCTTCATAGGGCTTTCAGAGTTTCTTTTTAATAAGGTATTTATTTATTTTATTTATTTATTAGACTTATATACCGCTTCATAGGGCTTTCAGCCCTCTCTAAGCGGTTTACAAATTTTTTTTGCAAATTGAGTCAGCAACTTGCTCCCACAGTCCGGGTCCTCATTTCACCAACCTCAGAAGGATGGAAGGCTGAGTCGACCTTGAGCCGGTGAGATTTGAACTGCAGATCACAGTCAGCTAAAGTGGCCTGCAGTACTGCACCCTAACCACTGCGCCACCTCGGCTGTTGAGCTGCTTGCCTCAATATGAACGTGGCCTAAACATAAAATCCTCTAGAAGAACGTTTCTTAGCCTTGACAACTCCCAGAATTCCCCAGCCAGCACACATCTTAAATTTGCCAAGATTGAGAAACACTGCTCTAAAAGCTGCTCCCATTTATTGGGAACCCGGGGTGGAGAGCTTCTTTTGCTGCTCTGGAGTGGTGAAACTTGCTTCCTTGCCTCAGGACATATATTCAGCCCTCCGTTTTCTGTTTTTAGAAAGGGAGGCTAGGCATTCTTCCTTTGACTACAGGTCTTTTCAGTTTCAATAGCTTAATGTGTGTTTAGGTGTTTCTGTGAGATTTTCCATGATTACAGTATGCTTTCTGTTTCTTGTTAGCTGTCTTACTGGAAAGGCAGTATATGTCCTAAAAATAAATGAAAAAAAAAGAAGAATAAAATTGCTTGAAACTCAGGCTGAGACTTGACTATCCATGCTTCACATCAGGAAGTTCAGGAAAGTAGCAGTCCTGTTCTGCTATTCTTGTTGGTGAGATTATTTGACTCTCTGCTGTTTTTGAGGTTTAGGGGAAACACTGGCTCCTGCTTGATATGAACATTTGAAAGGAGAGAACGAGCAGAATTCTGCTTCACCCAGACAAAAATACCCAACACTCATTTGTGAGGACTCGAAAATGTCATTTTAGCGGAAAAGTGATAGAAAACAATAGAAAATTGGAAATAGACTTTCCTTTCTTTCTTCAATGTATTTATTTATTTACTTGCTTGCTTGCTTGTTTGTTTTTAATTAAATGTTTATGACCTCCATCTCCCCTACAATCTTCTCAAAATTGTTCAATATCTCACTTGCCTGCAATTCTTGGAAGAATATTCTTTCTGGAAATTTGATGAAATATGCCTTATGTGTACCTCCTCACTATAGCAATATGAATTTTATGTAGATAGGTTTGTTTAAGGAACACATCAAACTATGCCTTTTCTTTGATGCTTTCAACTTCAGTCTCTGACTGGTAATCTGGATATAGTATTTCCTACCTATCTTCTGGGATTTTTATACTAGGCTTGCAACTAAATATAATATGGAGAGCAAGCTAAACCTTCAAATGCTCCAGTAAAGTGGCTTAACGTTTTCCTCTGTCTGCCCTGTTCTTCCTGAGTCACCTTTCAATAAACCTAGATTTAGATCTTAAATATGAGATTATAACAAATGAAAAAGGGCAGGAAGCTAGAGGCAGAACAGGTTTCCATCTTCTGCCATGCCTTTAATATATTTTACAATCACACCATTATTTCTATGCCCCAGTGTTTCATGTGTACTATGTAATTTTTATAAATTAATTACAATTACTTATGTATTTCTATTTACTGTTTTCATCATCACAAAAGAAAATTGTAGAAATGCATTTTAAGCAAAATACGATTAGGACTGTGTGGAATTTTTGTCATGTTTATATTTCAGTATAGAGTGTTAATACTTCTGAATAGTCTACTTCAATCAAATTCTTGGCCTCACGGCTGCTGAGTTATCATATCCCTTTGATTTCCATCTCTGTAAAAAAATCTTTCTCCACAGGAACTGTAGCTCATTGTCTTGAAGCTGTGGCAGTTAGTTGCTCCTCTGTGTATGGTTAGCATTGATTTCCATAAATAACATTATCTGGCATTACGTAGGCCTTAAAGATTGACAATGAAGTAGTAACACAGTATGATAAAATGTGGAATAATAATGGCACATAAAAATAACATATTCATGGACATAGACATTGAACATATTTGTTCAACTATAGCGAATTGGGAGCACACGGGTGTCTATTTGCAATCTCTTAACATGACATCTAATCCCTGACTTGGATGCATTTTTCTCAAGTAAATGTAGGCAAAAATATAGAATATTATTTTCCTTTATTGCAATAAGTAAGCAGTGGGGTACAGGCTTGGTGAAAAGAATAGGAAAAAAGGTACGTCATTTCAGCGCAGGCTAAAATAATTGGACACACACCACATCTGCCCTCCAGTTTTATTCAAAACATTGGATGTTGACACTCTGAGTTATAAATGGTAAAGTCTTGATTAAAAGAGCTTTCTTTGAGATTTTTCCCTACATATTTTTTTTGCAGATTTCTGGAAGTGATTTTGCTTCTACCATGAGTTGTTTAGATACTGTCTGGCTTAACAGGAGTTACTGGGTTTATCAAGTACGAGTCTGTTCAAGTTTAATTTAAATCTTAGTTGCTTTAACATATATTTAGAAGCAAATTCAACTAAAATTGGGATAGTTACAACATGAATATAATGCACTGCAGTTAACCTTGAATGTTTACAAGCATCCAGCAACTTAGACAGTTTTGAAAGCTTAAAGTAAACATGAAGCAAAGGTCTCTCTAGGCCATACATTGAACTAAAGCATAAATGCCAAACGTTTTTGCTTAACATAATGTATATACCTATTCTAAAACAGAGTGGGAAATTGGACATATCATGATAAGCCACAAACGAATCACAATATGACTTTATGTGAGTGGTGATCTTACAAGACCTGTTTGATTCCTTACAGATACTTGGTAGATAATTTTCATGGTTCCAAGTACATAGACAGATATTGCATCCTAGGATAAGAACACTTGGATGGTCTCTTCATTTGTTGGGAAGATTATATCTTGCAATTTGCATAAGAACATATAAATAATCGTCTTCAGTGCTGGATTTGGAAGGGACTTCCCATGTTAAAAAGTGTGTCAGCCTTTTGCAATCTTAGCTGGCAATATCTCAAGGGGAAGGAAGACAAGAGAAGAATGTATATACGGGATATAAATGGGAATGGGTGACCCTTTAAACCCCATTAACAATCTCCCTTTTCTAAAGCTACCTCTTTATCACCAGATCATCTGGGTTCACCGACAAATGCGCGCTCGACAAAAGTGCGCCGATGAAACTGCGGCGAGAAAACCGTGAGGTCGAAATCGTGCGGACGATTGAGCGCAGAAGCGCACCGACAACACCGCGCCGACAAAAGCGCGCCTTCAACAAACAACTAATAACAACCTAATAATCCTAACCATAACCCTAACCCTAACCTTAACCCTAACCCTAACCCTAACCCTAACCCTAACCCTAACCCTAACCCTAACCCTTACCTTAACTTAAACCGCGCTTTTGTGGGCGCGGTTTTGTCGGCGCATTGTGGGTGCGTTTATGATGTCACAGTTTTCTCGCCGCGGTTTCATCGGCGCGCTTTTGTCATGCGCGCATTTGTCGGGTCACGGATAATCTGATCATTTCCCAGCTTGGCCCTCCTGGAATGAATCTAGTCCAAATTTCTCAAAGCGGCATTTCAGATGCCTTTGTCTCTAATGCATCCTTATGCCTTGAACCAACTACAATAAAAGTAACAGGCCAGAGTTTAGCTCTTAATGTTTGCCTACTAGTTGAAACTTGTCTTCTTTCTTGAGTGTTTTATTCCATTGATGCTGCCTGGTAACTATGGGACTTATTCTAGAAGCTCCCTTGTATGGGAATTACAAATCTTTGTCCACAAGAAGGAATACAGTCAGACAACATTGCGCATTAAAGTCCCAAAGGTGCTTTTCAAAAAACAACTGGACTTTATTTTTTTTTCTTTGAAACTGTTTCGCTTCTCGTCCAAGAAGTTCTGGAAATTCTGGAAGCTTCTTGGATGAGAAACAAAACATTTTCAATGGAAAAAAGAGTCCAGTTGTCTTTTGAAAAGCACCTTTGGGACAATCAATGACCTGGATGATTGAGCATCTCCATAGACATTGCTCATTAAACAGTGTATTATTGATGTAGTGTCACGTGATATAGAGGTCTTAAATTGCCTATGGAGCAGCACATATGGTACTTTCTAAATCCTGCCTGATAACTCAGAATATTGGTTTATCCCAGGCTTAGAAAAGCTTTTACCTTGGCAAGGTAATTGATCTAGACCAGTGTTTCTCAACCTTGGCAACTTGAAGATGTCCGGACTTCAACTCCCAGAATTCCCCAGCCAGCATTTGCTGGCTGGGGAATTCTGGGAATTGAAGTCCGGACATCTTCAAGTTGCCACGGTTGAGAAACACTGATCTAGACCATAGTAATGAAATTTTGAAAGCCTGACTGTATCTCCCTTCTTTCTCCCTTATACCTAAGGGAGTTACGGCAGAGTGAATTTGAGTTTCTTTTTAATGCTTTCTTTGTTTCCCAGACTTAAATCATATTTTGGCAGATGTTGCTGCATAGTTTTTCCTATGTCATCTCTGGCTCATGAAGCCCACCTGAAGTTAAACGAGGGAAATCAGCTGGAATAAAGATGTGATTATTAGCTTTAAGAAGACTAGATACATGATGTGAGAATGTCAAATGTTTAGAGCGGACAGCCTTTCTGCATCTCAGCATTTCTCTCTGAGTCAGCTACAGACAAAGAGATTATGCTTATTTACTGTACTATAATGTCCCTAAAATTATCTTGGGCAAGCAGTAGAATGATGACACAATGTATGGATAAGGCTCTATGTTTTTTTAAAACATAGTGAAGCCATGATGAGAAAGGAATGATATTGCTATTGTTATTGCATGGTTTCTGTAGCAGATTCACTTTGTACATTGGAGAAATAGTGAGTAAGCTGTTGTTGGAGAGAGACTGCCAGAGGAAGGAGACCAATGGGAATTAGTCTACAACAGGGGTAGTCAACCTTTTTATACCTACCACCCACTTTTGTATCTCTGTTAGTAGTAAAAATTTCCAACTGCCCATCGGTTCCACAGTAATGGTGATTTTATGAAAACCTAATGAAAAATTTTAAATAATGCTATGAATTTTTTTTTAAAGTTAATTAAATTTTTTTAAAAAGGAAAGTGCTTCAGTATCAGACAAAACTCCTACCGCCCACCATGAAAGCTGGAACGCCCACTAGTGGGCGGTAGGGACCAGGTTGACTACCACGTGGCATGACAAAACCGCGCTCGACTAAGCCGCGCCCGATTAAACCGTGTCGCTGACGTCATCAGCAGGGCGACAACAGCGAGCGCGGAGAAAAAAGGGTGCTTTAAATAGCGCTTTGAAAGCAAGCCGATTCAACTTAAGGTAAGGGTTAGGTTTAGGGTTAGCTTTAGGGTTAGGTTTAGGGGAGGTTAAGGGTTAGGGTTAGGTTTAGGGTTAGGTTAAGGGTTAGGGTTAGGTTTAGGGTTAGGTTAAGGGTTAGGATTAGGTTTAGGGTTAGGTTAAGGGTTAGGTTTAGGGTTAGGTTTAGGGTTAGGTTAAGGGTTAGGTTTAGGGTTAGGTTTAGGATTAGGTTTAGGGGGGTTAGGTTTAGGTTTAGGGGTTAATTTTAGGTTTAGTGTTTACAGCGTGCTTCTGTCTCTGCGCTGTTGTCGCGCTGTTGATGACGTCAGCTACGCAGTTTCGTCGAGCGCGGTTTAGTCGAATGCGGTTTTGTGGTGGAACCAACTACCACTGGTCTATAATCTCCTATGTGGGCACAAGTGGGCAAAGTCTGACCCATCTTGAATGCTGTTGAGCTTTATCCAGTATTACCTCGGTGCAAACTGTCAGTCTGAGAAGATTCCTATATATAGCCATGAGCAATAAATCAGCTAATTGAATTTCTCACCTGTGGACCTGGCTGTTCTCGTCTGACAGCTGTGCAATGTTGTGGTTCCCAGGTTGTTTTTTAAACCTATGTATTGCATATATTGTAAACTACCCAGAGTCCTTCTAGAATTGGGCGCCCTCAACAAATCTAATAAATAAATAAAATGAGGTCTAATTCAAAATTAATTAAGCCGCGAGCTTTCAGCCCTGGCCAGATATAATCGTATCTATAAAAGTCACAAAATAATTTGTTGGATTGTAAAATAAGCAGGAAAAAATGGAATTTCATTGGTAATGTAATGCCTAAAGGTGATATATCTGGACCTGGTGACATAAAAGCATCTCTATCATTCTAACATGCCCAATTGCATGTTGTTATGCTACACAGAGCCTTTGAAGATATAATATTCCACTCCCTCTTTTACTTTGCAGAGTTTCTTTTTAATAAGGTATTTATTTATTTTATTTATTTATTAGACTTATATACCGCTTCATAGGGCTTTCAGCCCTCTCGAAGCAGTTTACAATTTTTTTTAGCAAATTGAGTCAGCAACTTGCCCCCACAGTCCGTGTCCTCATTTCACCCACCTCGGAAGGATGGAAGGCTGAGTCGACCTTGAGCCGGTGAGATTTGAACCGCTGAACTGCAGATCACAGTCAGGTAAAGTGGCCTGCAGTACTGCACCCTAACCACTGCGCCACCTCGGCTCTTAAAGTAGGCAATGTATCATAGCTCAGAAAGCAGTCTCTTGTGTGAACCCACAAGCTTTAATGTAATTTTGGTCAGCTGTACAATAACTGAGCCAAATTTGAGTAAAAATAGATGGAGATGTCGCACCTATTTTAGCTATATTTATCGGTGATAAACAGCTGCAAAGAAAAGACTGCTTTCAAACAGAAAATTGAAGAAAAAAGGGAGATTGGTGGACCAGAAATCATACAATTAAAATATAAAGTACTAATATGATTCAATATTTTCAAGCTGCAATCTAGAGAAATATTTTGTTTGTGGAGCTCTGTCTATGTAACAATGGCTTACTTATTGAGCAATTTATCTTACTTGTTCTCCTGAAATAATGAGTATTAAGAATGAAAAATTGTAGACGTACTATTGAAAAACTGAAAAACAAAGATTTGGTTTAGTACAATAACTGAGAAACTGTCAACTGTCAAAACTGGGAAAATATGAATGAATACTAGCACATGATACCAAGTTGCATCATCAATCTATATCAACATTATTCCCAACACATGATTAATGTTTTAATGGAAAAGTATGTAGATTTTATGATAAATAATATTTACTATTTTATAATGTTAGTAAGGTAAAGCAGTAAAGAAATCACTATCATTTTATGTAAAGTAGCATCTTTGTAAATTCACTGATCAAAAATAAATTGGTAGATTCAAAAATCATAATAATCACTTGCCGTGTGTGTGGGCATACAATACCATACTTTTCAGGAGCTCCTTAAACCTGTTGCACCTTCTCTTGCATTTGCGTAACTACTCTCAGCAGCTGATATTTAAAGAAATATGCAGGAAGGAGGAGCCAATGTCGTGACGATATATTGTGCAGACGACAGTCCGAGTCCGCTGATGACACTTTTGCCCCTGGACGGTCCGGTAGGACCTAAACCGTCCCGAAGAGACAGTGACTAGGAAGACAAAACCTTGCTGGTCGCAGGGACACCGCAAAGTCCCTGATCGACCCAAGGAAAGCGCCTCCAACCGGCAGCAAACAGGCAGCCCCCACGCTGACAAGGTCGGAGATGGCTCGGGAAGGAAAGAAGAAGTGAAAGTGTTCCATCTGGTGAGGTTTTTTTTTTTACTTTCAGAAGATTGCCCTAAGAAACTTTTTTTCTCTTTAAAGATATTAGTCCTCTAAGTAAGAATAAAGCGGCGAATTTAATCCTTATTGGACTGCCTTAGAAAGTTCTCTGCTTTTGCTTGTAACGATGTTTTGTGGATTGAAGTGATTGCAACGTTTCTTGTTTCTCCGCTTGAAGTGAATGGACTGATTTTTCCCCCTTATTTTTTACTACTTTAATTCTGTTGGCTTAAAATAAAACTTTTTTTATATCTTAACAAATTCCTCCTTATATTTGTTATAAAATCATATTAAAGATACTTGAAGAAAAAGTATAAAAAAGGAAAAAAGTTGAATCTGCCAGTCGGAAGCCTGAGCCTGAAGTTTTTTTTTCTTGAAACAATGTATCCTCTATTCATTCCTATTTGACTTCACTGATTTTGCAAACGAAGGGTTTGGAACTTGTCTATAAAACCTGATAAAGACTCAAGGGCACGAACAGTGTTTTGCAGGTACGTTTGGAAAATATTTTGGCAAAAGAAGGAAAAGGAAAGAAAAAGGTAAGAAAATATGCAGTTGCTTTAAAGTGTTCCTGAACAGATGTATGCACACCAGTGCACACTCTGAATCACACCTAGCCCTTTAAATATGGATTTTTATGTAGCCTTAGTGAATAACATTCAAAGGAATGATTTATTATAGTACTATATATAATTCTGATTAAACTTATTGAAAGATTTAGACAATATTGGGGAAAAAGGAGATTAGGGTTGCCAGTTATGCATCACCAAAACACCCAAAAATTTTACATATTATTTATACAAACTTTATATGTATGTTAAGTGTGAATTTAAAATTAATTAGTATCATTTGAGTAAGAACATAGTATATTTAAGTGTACTTGGGAAGACTTTCTCCAAGTGTGTTTTGTAGGTTTTCTGCCTACATCCGACTCACAGGCAACTAATCAGCTTCTGCTGCTTTGCATTCTTACAACCTTCATCTTTAAGCTGGACGTAGAATAGACAGCTTTCCAAATTGGAGGCTGTTCTTTGCAATGTACAACAAATGGTTCCTCTTATTGAGCCTGGCAATATACAGTATAAACAGAACAGGCTGTAATGGAATGTGTGGATGACCTTGAGGAGAGAAGGGAAGAGATGCTGCCTAGAAAACAATCAGACAAGAAAAACAGGAACCCCCTATGGCTTAATTGTCAGAGAAGCACCGTAAATGATAAAGCAGTTAAAAGTGGCAGTGGGAAATCTGTGCCTTCCGACGTGCAAGATTCTATTAAATGTAGCCTTACAATAAAGTAGAATTAGCTCGCGTGGTCCTGTTTCCTGACTGGCTTACCTGAGAAGGTTAACAGATACAGATGTACATATATGTAACAGCTCAAATCTTCTTTAGAAGACTATATCACTAATAACCAAGATTATGTGTGAACTGACAGGAAACGGGACAGGAAACCATTGTTGAACATCTTTAGGTAATTTGATGCATCTCTTTAAGGTATATTGGGATATGACTTGCACATCATTGGAAAATCTAGAATGATACTGTGCTATAGGATAGATTCTATACACTTAGCATGTTACCAGTAGCCTCCCACCGTCCAGTGCGATCCCACAGAGTTGGCCTCCTCAGGGTGCCGTCGGCCAGACAGTGTAGGCTAGCAACCCCCACGGGGAGAGCCTTCTCTGTGGGAGCGCCTTCCCTCTGGAATGAGCTGCCCCCAGAGCTTCGTATAATCCCTGATCTCCGGTCCTTCCGACATGCCCTAAAAAGTTGGCTTTTCCAGCAAGCCAGTCTGGCCTGAACAAAACAAAACAAATTATTGATCATTGTTAATTTTAATTCGATTTTTTTTAAAAAAATGTTATTGTCAATTCTAATTGGGTTTGTTTGGGATATTCTATTTTTAAAAAACTTTTGTATTATGTGTTTCTTTTAATGTTGTATGCTGCCCAGGGGTGGGTTTCTCGCCCCGTTCCAACCGGTTCGGTTGGAACGAGGCCGGCAGCGTCCTCGTGCACGCGCGCGGCGCATGCATGCGTACTAGCGTCTGTGCGATGCTCCAGCTGCTCCTGGAGGATCGCGCAGGCGCTGTATGCGTCCTGCGTATGCGTGGAAGCGCAGAACTCGTCAAAACCGGGTAAGGAGCGCGGGCGGGCGGGCGAGTCGCCGTTCCCGGAAGTTACTTACTTCCGGGTTCGCCGACCAACCGGTTCGCAGGGACCGCCGCGAACCGGTTGAAACCCACCCCTGATGCTGCCCTTAGTCCTTGGGAGAAGGGCGGCATATATATCTAATAAACCTAAACCTAAACCTACATTTCTGGAACAAAATGTCTGCAATTGTTCATAGTGGAATTGGAAAAACTGATAGTTTGGATAATTCTGTGAAAGTCTTACAGGGTTCCCCCGCCCCCCTGGGAAAACAGAGTTCAAGAATGAATGAATCACATCAGAGTCACAATTTCCAAAAGAGCCAGTCATACCAAAACAAACTGTCAGCAAAAAAGATAATTAAGTTGATGATGGGTTGTTGAAGTTAGGCGTGGATGAGAACTCAGTGGATGTTCTTTAATTTTGTGACAGGCAGCTCTCAAACACTACATTGCCATGCTCACGTCATCCTCATGTGTGGGCTACATCTACCAGAGAGCATAAAGCTGAGCCTATATCCTACATCAGTGTTTCTCAACCTTGGCAACTTGAAGATGTCTGGACTTCAAGTCCCAGAATTCCCCAGCCAGCTTTCGCTTTCGCTGGCTGGGGAATTCTGGGACTTGAAGTCCAGACATCTTCAAGTTGCCAAGGTTGAGAAACATTGTCCTACATTATAGGTAGTGCTAATTTCTCATTCTCACCCTATCTTCACCAGTGCAAACTGAGGGAGAGATGAGGTCGGTTTCTGCCGGTTCGCCCCGGATCAGGCAAACCGGTAGTGACAGCGGTGGGAGGCGGTGAGTAGTGGCATGTGCAGAAGCGTCGCGCATGCGCGAACCGGTAGTAAAATAAATTGAAACCCACCACTGGATAAGAAGCATGGATTCTATCTTGATTGGATAAAAATCTCTGAAGTGTTGGGGCCTACAAATTGCAGTAGTCCTAAAGTTTTCTTCCTGTATCAAGACCGTTGAAAGTTGAAGTCAGGAGCAACTAGATGGAAAGGCTAAACTCTAACATTCTCCACGCTTTCTGAATGGCTAATCATTGAACATTGCAGGAGTATCTGCCACATCTGATTCCTTTGATCTTGCTACTTGTTGTAAGTTGTATGATTGTCCCTGAGTATCTCTCCCTGCTAGTCCAAGTCTTGCAATGTTTGCAGACATCACAGAATGGGTTTTCAAATCCAAGACTGAAAGACTCCCATACCATGCCATCCTTGGTCCTGCAGTACAGAAGGTTTACTGCAGAGGTGGGTTTCTTGCCCCGTTCCAACCGGTTCGGTTGGAACGAGGCCGGCTGCGTCCTCGCACACGTGTGCGGCGTCCTCGCGCACGCATGCGTACTAGCGTCTGTGCGATGCTCCAGCTGCTCCTGGAGGATCGCGCAGGCGCTGTATGCATCCTGCGCATGCGTGGAAGCGCAGAATTCATCAAAACCGGGTAAGGAGCGCGCGCGGGCGTGCGCGGGCGTGGGGGGGGCCCTTCGCCGTTCCCGGAAGTTACTTACTTCCGGGTTCGGCGATCAACCGGTTCGCAGGGACCGCCACGAACCGGTTGAAACCCAGCCCTGGTTTACTGTTACCTGGATGACACCTTCCACCACCTGTCCCATTCAAATGGGAGAGGATAGTGCTTCCATTCCTTCCTTCTTTTCCCGATTTTCGGCCTCTGCATCTAGACTTAACTTAACTATCTAATGCAGTGTTTCTCAACCTTGGCAACTTGAAGATGTCCGGACTTCAATTCCCAGAATTCCCCAGCCAGCGAATGCTGGCTGGGGAATTCTGGGAGTTGAAGTCCGGACATCTTCAAGTTGCCAAGGTTGAGAAACACTGTTCTAATGTTTTGCCTCTTGCTACTCATTACTTCCCCTCCTGTTTTTCACAGGAAAAGAAAAGTGCTTTGATTTTTCTTGTGGTACCTAATTACTATTGCACATCTTGAGGGGCCTTGGAAAGAAAGAACATTTACATGTAGTCCTCGAGTTATTAATGGAGCTTGCCCGTTCCATTAGTAACTTGAGGATTCGTGGGAATGTGAACTGCAATACCTGATTGCTGGTATGCCAGGTGAGAATACCCTTATGCCAAGGTATACTGTGTAACCACGTTTAGGTAATGCAGTAAGTCTCAAGATGGTTAAAATGCACCAAGTTGTGTGCTAGGGCAGGGCTGGCAGAAGGCAGAAGGCTGTCACAGCCAAAAACGGAGCCTGGGAGGACTGCACATCGCCCTCCCAAGCTCCATTTTCACTGGCAGAGGCACCACAGGCCGGTCCTTTGCTGTTTCCAGGGTGGGCCCATGGGCCAGGTCTAAGCACCCTGTGGGCCGGATCCAGCCTGCAGCCCTTGAGTTTGATACCCTTGTGCTAGGGAGTGTACATTTCTTAATTGACTTCTATGGCTTAACATCTAATGCAGTGTTTCTCAACCTTGGCGACTTTAAGTCCTGTGGACTTCAACTCCCATAATTTCCCAGCCAGCTATTTTCCTGTAAATTAGTAATAAATCAAAACAATTATTTACCAACCTCCAATAATTTTGCCATTATTGCAAGCAAGCTTATAAGAGATCCTTCCGCTTGCTATTGTCAATAATTTGTGTTAATCCCAGAGGTAATAAGGAATCACCAAATTTAGTAGACTTGCCCTATAAACCCTCGTTTAGAATTCCATGTACAAGTAAGCATGGTAATCTACAATCTGACATTCAAGGTTTTGCAATTATCTTTCCATATTGTATAGTCTCTGAGACTCAATTAACCTGTGCTGTACTTAAAATCATTACCCTGTTGATTCATATTGTCTATCTACTTATTTCTCTAAAAACCACAATAAGCTATGCCAAATGAAGAGATCACATGCTTTTAACAAGAAACTCAAAGAATTAGAACCCTACCGCCACTTTTTATTTGATATATAAAGGACAGTGTGAGGAACCTCTGACCCTGTCATGAAGCTTTTTCCTGTCTGGTGATCTCTGTACATCTTTGACTGGATTTCATTCACAGGGCTGTAATTCATCTGGAGAGTATCTTAATTTTGTGCATTTTTTGATGCTTCATATCCTAAGTACAGGCGCCCTTTGGTAAAGCTTTAGTTTCTAAACATAATGTGCAGTGATTGCTTCCCCATTTGATGCAGAAGGGGCAGGCTCTGATTACTTTAATTGCTGCAAAAGGAGTTGGTGATGAGAGTGATTTCATCTGTTTTTCCTTTTACAATTCCAGCTATTTTGTAGAGTATATGGAAGGATTACGATAAATAAAAGCAGAGAGATTTAAAATTAAAGAAAACATATTTCAGCCTAAGGAAAGAATTAAGACAATTGCAAGCATAGGAATGTAATGCATACTACTGGTCTTGAATTTTACATCACGGAAATAGGATCAGATTCTGCTTTTATATTTGTTGGAGGCTACACTTTCTCTGATGTTACAGTTCCAGCCTTGTTTCTTTGCAAGTTAAGGCTAATGCTAAAGGTGATGATTCAGATGTAGTAAGCTACAAACTTTTAAATTCTTCATACTGACAGTCAACGTCTTATCTTAAAACAGCAGAACAGAGTCTTCTCCATACTCTGTCAAACAAATGTTGTGTTATTAGGTGGATTAGCTGTGCTGCCTGCTTGAAAATTACCAATTATAGCAGAAGTCATGTCCTCCTTTCTTTTGATGATTTATATTTTCTCATGTTGATACATACAGAAGTTAAAATCTCTTCCACACCCCCAATCCCACACCTTATTTTTCTTCCATTACTAACACAAACAATTTTCTCGCTTTAATAGCATATGAAGATTGCAGGAAGAAACTTTAGAATTCCCCCTATTTGCAGAAGAAGAAAAAAAGCTAAGGGAAAGTGTATATAAGCAAATTCATAAAAAAGTAATGTTGTAGACAGAATGTAGGAATTGAATCTGATGCCTTAACTTTAAATTTCTGTGCTACTTCATGCATGACTGTATAAATCTGCTTATTTTTTAAAGTGAAAATGTTTTGTTGTTTTCTTTCTAAACAAAATTGCACATATAAACATACCTCTAACTTGGCAAAGTGTTCTGTTGGCAAACACAGGCAAAGAGCTGGACAAATGTAAGTCAAAACTGAGATTTAGCACATCCAGATTGCTTTAGAACAGTTTTTTCAACCTCAGCAACTTTAAGATGTGTGGACTTCAGCTCCCAGAATTCCCCAGCCAGTATGTTTGTGAAGCATATAAATGTCTTTTTAAAATATGGGCCTGTACCAATACCTCGAAAGTTAATATTAAGAAACTGTTCCTGGACCCTGCAGTTTTGGAAATAATAATATCTCCTTTTTTGGTTCAGATGTTGGAAAGGTTACAGCTAGCAGTAGATTCCAAGTCCATGAGGTCATAATATGGTCTTTTCAGAAAGAAGTGGCATGTGTTTGAAGGAACAGGTATTTAATTTAGGTATACTTCTGGACATATTCTTAATAATGGATCCCTGGTTGCAGCAGAGACTAGAAATGATGATTGATCAACTTTAGCCAAACTTTAATTGGGACAAAAAACCAAACTTTCCTAGTGTTTGGACGTGGCTTTTCAACTCTTATAATTTTGTGATAATGTTATGTCCAGATTACTGCAATGAGCTGAATGTGGGAGACACTTGTCCATTTCTAGCAGCCTTTATTGGCTATAGAACACAAGTTGACTTATAAATCCCTAAACAGCTTCAGGTCCATGTTTTTAGGGCCAAAGTCTCCAGAGTTTTTCTCTAAAATATTCATCAGTGGAAGGAAAGTTGGTGATATAAAGGCATCTTAAGGAGAAAATTGCTAGGACTTTCTGTTCATGTCTTTTTTTTTTTTTTACTTTTGATAAGTTTAATGATACTGATACTGTCCTTGACTTATAATCACAATGGGGACCAGAATTTCCATTGCTAAGCAACACAGTTGTTAAGTGAGTCATGCCTGATTTTTATGATCTTTTTTACCACAGTTGTTCAAGTGAATCACTATAATTGCAAAAGTCAATTATACAGCATGCTTCCCTCCTCCCATGGTCTCCTCAGTGCCTGCTCGTGCTCCCCCTCCCCAGTCTAGCTTGATTGCAGGCGGAGCAGCTGGCCAGGCTGGGCTGGATGCTGACCTCAGAAGGCAAGCGGGTATGGGGGACCACCAGTAAGGCCATGTGGAAGGTAGGGAAGCATGACAAGGCCGCAGGGAAGGGAGTCACTTTACAGTGAACTGCGCACATGCAGTCACTAAAAAAAATAAAATGGCAGCAGCCCAGCAGTGGCAAGGGAACCAGTTCAGGGGTGTGGCAAGCCTGGTTCACTGGCTTTTCTGCGACCCAGGCCTGAATTCTGCTACTGGTTCAACCGAACCGGCAGCAACCCACCTCTGAAATGGTTATGTCAAGAATTACCTGTTAGTACATTAAGGCATGATGGATTTGGTGGTTTATATAGATTGATTTACAGTAGTTCAAAGTTACAATGACACTGAAAAAAGTGACTATTTTTTGCATGTACAACAATTGCAGCATCCCCATGGTCACATGATCAAAATAATTGAAGTTTGAGGTTTATTTTATTTATATGCCGCCCTATTCCCTGAGGGACTCAGGGCGGCTCACAAACCCAAGGTGGGGGGAGGTAAACACAAGAAACTACAACAGAAAAGGTACAGGGAAATTTAAAAGACAATCAACAGTCACACGATTCGAGAGGGGAAGGGAACTCATCGACCCCAGGCCTGCCGACACAGCCAGGTTTTAACGGCTTTTCGGAAAGCCTGGAGAGAGGTGAGGGTCCGAATCTCTGCGGGGAGTTCGTTCCAAAGGGCCGGAGCAGCCACAGAGAAGGCCCTCCCCGGGTAGTAGCCAGATGACATTGGCCAGTAGATGGAACCCAGAGGAGGCCTAATCTGTGGGATCTAATGGGCCTTTCAGATACTTGGCAACTGACTTATATTTATGACCGTTGCTCTGCCCCATAGTCATGTGATCACCTTTTGCAATCTACTGACAAGCAAATAGGGAATATTCTGACAATAGGGGAGCAAGATTCATTTAACAACCGTGCTACTAACTTAACAACTGCAATGATTCACTTAACAATTCATAGTAATAAATGTTGTAAAATGAGGCAAAAATCACTTAATAATTGTCTCACTTACCAACATAAATTTTGTGCACAGAAGACTTACCTGTAGTTGTTTTTCAGCGGCTTGAATACTTTTTAGGGATTGCAGCCAAGAATTCTTGGAGATTGTAGCAAAAGACTGCCTATCCTTGCTGGAGCACCTCAACTGGCATGTACTAGCCTGTCCTCAGATACCTTGGGTAGCCACATTGTGATGTGCCTAGTAAAAATTCCCATGGAGCAATTAGCCAGGTGAGGATCTTCTCTGTTGAGGCACCTTGTCCTAAGAACTGTGTCAGGCACCTAGCTTCATTGAGTGCTCTTGGAAGGAATATCCATCTGGTTCAGTTCCAAGCCAGGAGAAAAGCACTGGAGACAAAACGAAGGCTGGAGGCTGATTGGAAAGAGGGCCCATTTCAGAGGTGGGTTCCTACCAGTTCGCACCTACTTGGTAGAACCGGTTCGTCAAATCTACCGAACCGGTTAGAAGAGGTTCCACCAGTGGACCCAGAAAGCAGGCCACACCTACAGAAGAGGTTCCAAAAAAATTTGGAACCCACCACTGGTGGGTGTGTAATGTCCTGCAGTTATCTACGCATTAATAATGATCTAGTAATATTTCCTTATACATTTTAGGGACCTTTCCTTACATAATTGGTGTTTTCTTTCATACTTTTGGATTTCTAATTTCTGTTTCCGTTAGTTGGCAATTGCTAAAACCAATCCCACGTGAAAAAGTATTCAAAGCCTTCTTGATTTTAATTGTCAATTTATTTATTCCTGCACATTGTAATATTTATTCATTTACATATCTCTGTTTTTCCACTGTTGTGCAAACACAATTCCAGCTGCTGCTAACATGTGTAAAATTAAATATATATTGTACTCCCTTTCAAATAGCCAACATATTATTTCTGGTTTTAATTCCATATCTTGCTTTATGATTGCTTCTAACCACTAACTTCTGAATACTACTTGGATCGACTTAAGTACTAATTCATAATTTCATATCGGGTCACATGGGCGGCAAGCCACTCCCATCCGGTCACATGGGCAGCAAGCCACTCCCATCTGGTCACATGGGTGGCAAGCCACTCCCACAAAGGAGGCCACACCCAGAGTGTAGGTTCCAACAATTTTTGAAACTCACCACTGATCCATTTATTGATGAAGCAGAAGCACCTGGATGGCTCTGGGCAGCTGACCACATGGAGTGGAGAGTCAGGGATATTTATACCTTCTCTTGGTTTTGAACTTGAGCTTCCTGTTCGTGTGCAAGAACAAGTATTCTATTGGCTGTTGTAGGAGTCATAGCTGGCTCTGTAGGTTGTCTGAGAAGTTTGGTTGAAACCTGGAGGGTGATGCAATGTCCCCAGGTGATTTTGCAATGTGGCGAGCCCTGCTGCTAGGTAATCCTATTATGTCTTGGAGGGTCATGTCTTAATCTCACCCTGGAGCTGGAGGTCTTTTGTCTTGTAAATAGGATGGCCCCAGACTTTCTTAATATCTGCTGGGGAAAGGGAACCTGGGCTAAGTTGCTGTCTCCCTTAAGATTTCTATTTCTCTTTTAGAGGAAATATAATATTCTGCCTTTAAAAAAAAAAAATTCTTAAAATATTTAATTCTCCAGGGGTGGGTGCTAATTTTGTACAGTGCTTTGCTTTTGGAAATATTTTAGACAATTTCTGCTGTTGTAATTGAATGAACATACATTTTACTATTGCTCTAAATGCAGTGTTTCCCAACCTGTTGACTGGAGAATTCTGGGAGTTAAGTAACACACATCTTAAAGGTCCTGAGGTTGAGAAACAGTGTCCTAATGGGGTGTGTCTTACTTGTATATGTTGATTGTGAGATATTAAAACCCAATTTTTAGGCTCACAATTCAAAAGGCAAGTCTGGTTCACAATTCAAAAGTTTTATTGCAAAGGAATTGAAAAAGCAGTTGCAAGCGTGGCCTCCCAGACTCTTCCCCATGACTTGAGTACAAGGAGCGGAAGGACAGATTTCAAGTAATACAATTTATACGTTTCTACTCATCATGCATGACGCCTACGAAGAAGCCCTCCCCATTTCTTTGAGGTTAATTCGCATTTCAAGAGGACAGCATGACTTTTCCTGCAAACCCCTTTTTTCTTATCTCTGCTTCTTTTGTTATTTCACTTTAGGTGGCAGATGTCACCATCTCACCAATTGGTGTGCTTGTCTGTATTTCAATGTCAAAGGAATTTTAGCAAGTCATCCTGTATAGACTTTACTGCTTATATTTGTGCTTAAATTTACAATCAAGAAAAACAGCGCCAAGAGTCTCCTGCTCTTTGTGTTACATTTTACACTTTATATGAAAGAGTAAACTTATTATTGATTTATTTCCTTCATGATGGTTGGGCTTTTTATATTGCTCTGCAAAATTGGTGTCTGGGCACCTAATTCAGCTTGGTGCGTATTTGTATACTAACATCTACTGTTAAAGTACATGCTACAGATAGTCTCTTGTCAGTGGTATTTCTCTCATAGTGAAATACGTAGTATTGGCATTGGCATAATGCTGTGCAAATTAGGAATTATTTCAGCTGAGGGCTAGTGGTAAATATTTCTTCTATTGTGGCTTTGTTAATCTGTGTGAAGTTGAACCTGAGAAGCTGAGAGAGAGGGATGGGGAATATGGTCAGACATGACTTTCTGAGAACTGTACGTCTATAAGCTTTGTTAAGAAGAAACAAAGATTTGAGACCCAAGAGAAAAATGTGATAATTGGGCTGAACAATCTTAAATGTATTAAATATATATATAATGCCTGCTTGTCAGTCTCTGTCAGAAAATTGCTATGCAACAAGATACAGCGTTTTTGCTCAGAAAATGACTGCTTCAACTTGTAATTTCCCCCCTAAAAACAGCATGAGATCCATTTGCAGCTGCTAGTCCAGATTCCTGTTAGCAGGCAACTGATAGCCGAAAGCACACTGCCTGAATCGCAGAACATCATTCTGGAAAGTGATAACTGTTTCCAATTATGCTAAACGTTTCCAAAATCTGCCTTTATGCCTTCCCTGGGGTGTTTTTTTGAAAGTTTGTCAGTGTTAAAAGTTCTAATAATCTTTTCTGCTCTCTCTTTTTCCTTAAATAATGTCTTCATGATTTTAAACGTGAAAAATATCAATCTGTATTTCTATACTTTTAAGTACTTGTGAATTTGCTTCAAGAAATCTGTTTTTCTTAAGTGGTATATAAAATTGTGTCTGTGTGTGCGTGTGCATGCATACATACTTCCTTCCTTCCTTCCTTCCTTCCTTCCTTCCTTCCTTCCTTC
The DNA here is from genome assembly GCF_051295495.1 of Thamnophis sirtalis. Taxonomy (NCBI): domain Eukaryota; kingdom Metazoa; phylum Chordata; class Lepidosauria; order Squamata; family Natricidae; genus Thamnophis; species Thamnophis sirtalis. The sequence continues at coordinate 71,254,354 of NW_028261388.1, forward strand.
CTTCCTTCCTTCCTTCCTTCCTTCCTAGGATTTGTTTCATAGGTTTAGTTCACCTGTGTTTGAAACTCTAAGGATATGTTTCTACACATCTGAACTTCAATGCAGCACATAGCTGGAAATTTTCCAAGTTCCATTTTTTAAAACATCCTGTGTCAAAGGGAAGATCCTGTGAAGCTATCTAAAATTAAATGATTTTACATCTTTGGCCAGAAATTTCACCATCATATCAGCAACCGTTTTTATTTATTATAATTGAGATTTATATCTGACTTCAGAAGGCAGCAATATCTAGAATGCTGGTTATAAAGAATTTAGGCTCACGGTACTAACATAAATCTTTTAAATTTATCTTCACTTTCCATCTCAAAGCTCCAGGACTGTTATTAAATCCTACCAGTGGTTTGAGGGGAAAAAACCCAAAATCTAATGCCATGATCATTTGGTAATATGTATGTTAAACTAAGCTAAGGAAAGACATCGTTTCAGACAAAAGAACAAGAGAACCTAAATAAGGATAGAAGCTGCAAATCAGAAAATACATTGTTAGAGATATGGTTGTAATGAACTAGTTTGCCATTCATCCCATAAATCAAAACTCCTTGGCAACCTATTATTACTGTGCCACTGGCACAGTCTTCTGCACCCAGGGAAACCTTAAAAAAATCAAATTACCTTGTACCAAGTTACCTTGAGGTAAAATGGATGGCCTATAAATTTTATAAATAAAATAAAATAAATAAATAGAATTAAAATTGTAAGTTTAGACAAGCCACAAAGCGGAACACTTATTAGAGCACATCAAGTTCAGTGTGAGCACCCTGTCCTTTTCACTGAAACACATGGAAGAGAGATGTATCATTGCCCTAATTTATTCAGTTTTTTTCATTATCAAGAAAGAGCATTATCCACCTATGCTGACCCATAAACCATCCTCTGTCCACTATATAGATGATGTTACCATCCTTCCAGATGAACATGAAGTAACTATTTTAATCTCTTTTATTGTTCTGCAAAGAGGTTCTAAGTCTCTGGATATTCCATCTAACATGTGGTCTCAACTGTTGTATCAGAAAGTTTTATCAGAAATACATTTATGGCTTTTGTAAATCTAGGTCAAAAATGTGACATAAATTTTACACCTGAAGTTTATAACTCAGGCAGGTTAGGAAGATCGTTCAAAAGAGATCTCATCAGTTTCATCCAGCTACCGTATATCTTTTGTTGAAAGAAGACAGGTTCCATCAGGGAGGGGACATTTCAAAGTCAAACACCCATAGTAGAAAATTCCTTCTTTCATTTTTGGCAAGGTGTACTACGTGCAACAAACCTCACCTCCATCCTAACATTTTTCATTTAACAGAGAGGTCATTGAACACATTCCATTAGATATTATCTTAATTGCTTAGTTCTTTCTTTCCTTTTTTGTTGTGGACATCAGAAAGCAGTTTTTGGGATATTTAGTTTCTGACTATCTCTGTGGTTCGTTTCCTGAAATATATCTAAATCCCGATCCCAAGACAAAATGTTACATAGTGGTACATTTGTGACTGGCTTACAGCCTCTCTTTTGTGTTTTGCTTGAATCTCTGTAAACCTAAATTTGACTGAGTGTCCTTGTCCTCTGTTAGGATAGGATGTATGGCACAGTGGTGGGTTTCAAAAATTGTTCTAACCTACTCTGTGGGTGTGGCCTCCTTTGTGGGAGTGGCTTGCCGCCCATGTGACCGGATGGGAGTGGCTTGCCGCCCATGTGACCGGATATGAAGATGCCGACGACACTTGTCAGAACCACCTTAAATTACCTCACACACAGCACTGGCATGCATAAGAATGTGATGTAAACTTGTTTTTTAAAAGGCATCTTTGGTTTGCGTTAAAACAACTTCAACACACGCAATGTTCTGATTGCACCACAAACGCAGTAGTCATCCTTACCTTTCACAGAGGCACTGAGTTTTATAAATATGAGCATGATAGTGTGGAATAATCATATCCAAGGACCAGTGGTGGGTTTCAAAAAAATTTTGGAACCTCTTCTGTAGGTGTGGCCTGCTTTCCGGGTCCACTGGTGGAACCTCTTCTAACTGGTTCGGTAGATTTGATGAACCGGTTCTACCGAATAGGTGCGAACTGGTAGGAACCCACCTCTGGTATGGCAGATGATCCTGGGAATAAAGGGAGTGAAGAAGGGGCCTAGAGAAATAAAGTAAGCTTCAAAGAAGGCTAGTAGAAGCCACATGGCAGAAGGGATGATGGAAATTGTTGTCTTATACCTGGACTACAGAGATGAAGAAAGCTGCTTTTGGCTGTTTAAAGTTCTGTTTTCTAAATGCATTGTAAATAGAGTGGTTTCATTTCTATTTTCACATTTTAGTCAAAAGCATTATCAGATTACTTTATGGCAAATGGAATCCATTTCTACTATGAAAAGGGAGTCTGTGGAATCCACTTCCTGACCTAAATTGCCATTGGAGGTTTCACAGGGGATGGTATTGTTGGTTTATAGGCTCCAATAGTTCTGTCAAATTTGTGCCAAATTAAACATTCAGATGGTATTAGATGAATTTCCTCATCCAATTGTAAAATTCCCTTCTAACAAAATAGCAAGTGAAATTGAAAACAAAGACGTAAGGCTGAGATCTCAAAGAATACATTTCTGCTATTGATTGATTCTAGTCCCAGTGAATTAATGCCACAATGTAGTAAGCTTGCTAAAAAGAATGAAGTAAAGGAATACTCATTAAGTTGCTTAAAGAAGAATGGTGGAATGAAAGCAGGGGTGGGTTTCTGCCGGTTCGGTCCGGTACACCTGTACCAGATGGTCAAATTTACCGTGCCTTTCAGTACCGGTTGGTCCAGTGGCACCGACCTGGAACACTCCTGCCCACCCCTGCTCGCTCCCCCCGCCCGGTCGCTGCTCAATCTTTATCTCTCTCTTCCCACCTCACCATGCTTGCAAAGTGTGGCACGAGGGGCAGAAGCCCCCCAAACCCAGCGGGGAGCCTAAGCAAAGGAGGAGGCAGAGAGCTGGGCGAAGGAAGGGGGAAATCCTAGTGAGTGCTGCCTTCTGCCAACTTGACTCCACGCAGAGCAGGCTGCAAAGGGTGCCATAAGGCAGGTTGATCAGGGCGACATGCTGCTGCAAAAAGCTGCACTGCTACTGTTGGAGCTGTGTTGTCCCACTGGCCTCAGGGACTTCTGCCCCTCGTGCTGTGCTTTGCAGCTGCCAGAGCACTACACGGATCTCTTTTGGGGGGGCAGAAGGGGCAGAAGTCCCTGAACTAGGGTTTCCCCCTTCCTCCACCCAGCTCTCCACCTCCTCCTTTGCTTAGGCTCCCCACTGGGTTTGGGGGCTTCTGCCCCTCATGCTGTACTTTGCTGCCATTGCATCTCCGCGCAGACCTCTTCAGGGTGCTTGGCAACCTGGTTCTGGGGATTCCCCCCCCAAAAAAAGACCGACCATGCTGCCGAGGACAGGCACCAGACGGGATGCCAGCGGTGCTGGGAGCCAGGCTGCGTGTGGAGGAGCTGGCGGCCGGTGCACCCTGAAGCAGCACCAGCCAGAATGTCCTGCAAGAAGAGCCCCAGGGGCAAGGGTGGCAGAGCCATGCCCTCCTCCATGGCCTATGAGGGGGTGGCCAATGGGGGCGCTGCCCAGCCAGCCCTCCCTCAGCAGCAGCAGCGAGTTCCACAACGTCACCTTCAAGGTAAGCGGCGGCCGTGGGCACCACTTGGCCAGGACAGTGGGGCTAGCCCGGCGCTCACCCAGCCACTGCTTGTCGGGTGGGCAGTTGGGTGGGTGGAGGGTTGCCCTGGCCCGACCGGCAGCAGGCGTGAAATCCCCTCCTGTTCCTTCTTCTGCAGGGCGCGCTGCCTTGTCTTTGACAGCCGCCTCGTTTCCAATTGGGGGGGAAGAAATCCTCTGCATGGATCCCACAATTGGAAACGAGGCAGCTGTCAAAGACAAGGCCTTGTGTGTATGAGAGAGAGAGAGAAAGAAAGAATGAGAAAGAGAAAGAAAGAAAGTTGGAGAGAGACAAACAAGAAGGAAGGAAGGGAGCGACGGAATTTATGATCACAATTGAGCCCAAAATTTTGGTTGTTAAGCAAGAGCGTTGTTAAGTGAGTTTCACCACATTTTCCAACTTGGCCATGCCCACCTGGTCACATGACTTCCGAGCCACTCCCACAAAACAGGCCATACCTACAGAATAGGTACAAAATAATTGAAACCTACCACTGAATGAAAGGCTGAGGATTTGCTGTCATGGCAGTGGGAGCATTAGCTGACTTTTTTTGAGACTCAGGGAAAAATATTTATTAAGTACTACTGAAATTCCTAACATAAGTCAGAAAGAGAAATGAAGGAATGTGTTACAATGACCTTGTGTGTGTGCTCTGAATCTCAGCATGCTTTCTCTAAGCATTTACTTGGATATTTTTAAAACATAACATTCTTTTTAAAGAAAATGTTCAAGAACTGACCATATAATAATTCCTAGATGATATCTTCACTCAAAATTGCAACCGTTTTTTGATATTGTTAGAAAGGTTGCAATCAGATTGGTACATATTACCATTTTAATTCCCTTTGTCTCAATGTGAGGAAATGGAAAAATTGCACAACATTTTTAAAATAATTAATACTTGTGTAGCTTTATTGGGCATTTCCCCCAAAACATAGGAAATGATGCAACACTTGAAATTAATTCACTTTCTATTCTAAAGTTCCAAATTCATTTTATCAGAAAAATAGAAAACTAAAGAGTTTCTTTGGATCAATGATATTTTAAAATGTGGGAATAGCGCTGGCTAAAAAGTTAGTAGACCTGCAAAGTTTTCTGAACAATCATTAATAAAAATGGAGTGGAAACAAGAATAAAATGACTAATTCCTGACAAATATTGTTGTTTTGGATGGAAATAAATGTGTATTTTTTTTTTACTTCTTTAACATTATAAATATATGTAAATATTTGTAAAAGGTAGGATAATAATGATATGGGATTTCTTGTTTTACTTTTATGTTATTTCCATTTGTTTATTTTTAAATTTTCTATGTTTGTATGATTATTTGACTATCATTTATTAAATTTGTAAGCTTGCCTAATTGTTTGATGCGCAGTATATCATATTGAAAACAGCTGACACACAACAAAGAAAAAAATAATCGATATCTGAAATCAACAAAACACACACCCCTTTTAACATGCAAAATTCTCACAAAGGACCTACCACTCAACCTAGCCCAAAGCATGGGAGAAAAGCCAGAGTTTAAACGTCCATTTAAACAAGAGCAATGGGAATCTCTGGGAGAGAAGCTGTTCCAGAGACAGGAGCCATAACAGAGAAAATGGAAAATGAAAATTTCCAAAAATGGAAATTCTTCAGATGTGGTTAGTTGAAATATTCACAGCTACACAACCCTGCAAGAGTTGAACATGAATCCGTATCTCCCCATCCAGACAACAACAGCCTCACACACCGAGACAAAACATTGACAGCATCATTTGGCTTCCTATCCACTCTTTTTCAAGATGAAATCAACATTAAATTTTGGACAGCCAACAGAAGTCTTAATTTTATGTTTGCCATTTTAGCTGCCAACCATTTCTAGGTTGTTCCTGTCAGCATCTGCTCTGCTCCGTTTACTATCGGCTGCCATAGAAATGGGAAGGGTGGGGGCATGGTGTTTGGGATGGGAATAGTTGGTGCAGGAGTGAATGGAAAAGGGAGTTTTCTTCTCACCATCTTCTGGCCGGTGTTTGGACTTGGTCAAGGCCAACCGTCTTGCATACCAACCTGATGATGCCTTTTGGAGATGCACCCCACATGACACCTAAGGGAGTTGCAGATTGGACACTGGGATGGGGTCATTGGAGGGAGCGGACTGGGTTATCATTTGATATGTATTTGTCCGCGCCTTCCTGGCTCAGATCTTGCTTTACTTTCGCTGCTATCTTTTCATAACCAGTAAAAGTATTTTAATTCCACGAACAATGGAGTTAGGAGTTTTCTTTATTGGTTATTGAGGGAGGCATGTCTGACAGTTCCCATTTTCAAGCTGCTGCTTCTCAGAGTCTTCCTGGATATTTTAAAGATTTTATGCTGCACCACTGTCTATGTTCCACCTGTCCTTCTTCTCTAAGAATTGATTCGTATCAGAGTTAATTCTTACCATCAGCTTCTTATCAGGAAAATGAGTACAAACTGTTTTGTCTGTCTGCATGGATATCTGAAAAGCCAGCATAAAGTCATGGCTAAAGGAAGGCTTATAAAGGGTGGATATCACCGTTTTTTTTAAGAAAAAAAAGTTGAAGAAAGTGTAAAAAGTTAGCACCCACCCTTCTCCTAGAAGAATGAAATATTCTAGGAAATATTAAAAAGGCAGAATATTATACTTCCCTGGACGAGAAAAGGAGAAACATGCTATTGGAAAACAGCCCCAGACCTTTGTTCATAGCCCCAGAAAGACTGGTGCCAACCTATCTACAAGACAAAAGACTGGGCTAGTCTATTTACAAAACAAAAGGACATGATAGGATGAGCCCTCACTCAAGATTCAAACCAGGACAAAGCCATTAAGCCATAATAGGAATTGCCCAACACCCTTTCAGAACACAACTCTCTTCATTACATCATCACCCAGCAAGATTCAACCAAGCCTGGGACAACCTACAAAGTTAGCCCTGCATTGCTCCATGGGAGTCTGACAACCAATCAGAATACCTGCCCTTACACAGTAACAGGAAGCTCCAAGGCAAGGCCCAAGAGAGGGTATAAATCTCTCTCTCTCTCTCTCTCTCTCTCTCTCTCTCTCTCTCTCTCTCTCTCTCTCTCCCTCCCTCCCTCCCTCCCTCTCTTTCTCTCTGTCTCTCTCTGTCTCTCTCTTCCATGTGCTTGACTGCCCAATACCTCAAACCATGTGGTCCTGTTCACCATTAAAACCATCCTTCCAAGCAGTCTCCATGTTTCCAGTGTCTTTCTCCCCACTTGGAACTGAACCCAAATGGACATTTCTTCCAACAATTGTTTAATACTTATTATTTGGACTCTTCACTTGTCCATTTTGCTTTGTTTTTTATTGCAATATATTATAAGCCACCCAATCACCACAAAAGAGACCCCATATCCCCATATCCCAGAAAGGGAGTATGCATTTCTCTAGCATGCAGCCAAAGACAAGGCTGGCATCATGACTCCCATGTATTCCTCCCTATACAGGAGAGGAAATTGTTTCGCTTGTTTTAAATCCAAGCTTCACAAAGCACAAGAAAGTAGAAAACAGAAAGAAGGTTCCAATAAAGGAGAATATTTGTAACTCAGGGTTCAAATGAGGGGTCCTTGGTGTTATCTGAGCTTGGTAGTTTTCTTGCAGACATTTTATTACCCAAACTAGATAATATTATCACTGCTAGTAGAGAGTGGGGTTCAGAGGTGGGTTTCTACCAGTTTGCACCTATTCGGTAGAACCGGTTCATCAAATCCACCGAACCAGTTAGAAGAGGTTCCACCAGTGGACCCAGAAAGCAGGCCACACCTACAGAAGAGGTTCCAAATTTTTTTGAAACCCACCACTGGTCCTTGGATATGATTATTCTACACTATCGTGCTCATATTTATAAAACTCAGTGCCTCTGTGAAAGGTAAGGATGACTACTGCGTTTGTGGTGCAATCAGAACATTGCGTGTGTTGAAGTTGTTTTAACACAAACCAAAGATGCCTTTTAAAAAACAAGTTTACATCATATTCTTATGCATGCCAGTGCTGTGCGGGAGGTAATTTAAGGTGGTTCTGACAAGTGTCGTCGGCATCTTCATATCCGGTTACATGGGCGGCAAGCCACTCCCACAAAGGAGGCCACACCCACAGAGTAGGTTCGAACAATTTTTGAAACCCACCACTGGTGGGGTTGCTCTCAATTTATATTCTAGTGGTTTGTTCTGTCAATGCTGGTGGGGAATGTGTCAGTCTTGGTGGTTCATTAGTTGGGCTGTTTACTGTTAGCTTGCTTATCAGTTTTTGATTGGGGAACTGTTTACTTCTTCATGGTTGGTCTAATGTTAACTTTGGTATTAATCTCTGCTCATCTGTGTGTTGATTGTTGGTGAGGAAGTGTTCTGTTCTTTTTGTTCTCTTTTTGAGGACTCCTTGGTGCTCTCTGAGCTTGGTGTTTTCTTGCAGACATTTCATTACCCAAACTATGTAACATCATGAGTGGTCATCCAAACTTCCAGGAATTCTCTAATTTTTCCAATTTTGAACTTGGCTTGGTCTGGGATGGTCACATTTGACCAGCAGAAGCTACAGTTAAGTCTATCCATGTGTTATGAAATTAAGGAGTTTTCCTTAAGTCTTCTAACTAGTAGTTGGTGTTAATGGGTGCACTTTGCTAGATGAATATCCACACATCTTCATCAAAAAGTGCCTAACCACTCAATCTGATGCAGCACAAACAATACAAGCTGTGAAATGATAATACTGCCATACATCAAAAACATCTCAGAAATCACCAACAGACTACAGTGGCACCTCCGTTCTTGACTGCTTTGAAACTTGTTGAATTTGGTACTTGACGCATTTCGATGAGAAAATTTTATCCTGGCACTTGTTTGTTTAGTATTCAACACACAAGCTAGAACTTGATGTCGGTTGCCTCATGCTTCACGTCTCGCTATTTCTTATGGGAAAAATTGTTTGATACTTGTTGTACTTCCTTAAACCAGTTAATGACGAGACTGAGGTATCATTGTATTATAACTGCATGGCATCAGTATAGCACATAAACTAATTAAAGCCCTCCAAAATATCTTAACAGAAAGACCCAGCAGCCCAGGAGAAAAAACAGGAGTCCTCTACAACATATAATGTGAGGACTGCAACAGCCACTGTGTAGGTAGCCACTATGTAGGCAGAAGTTAAGTCCATCAGAGTCAAGGCTTAGGGCTAATTAGTATTTGAGATGTAAAACTTTTAAAGTTCCATGAAGTCCTTAGCTATTCATTGAAAGAGATTTCATACTCCTTACCCTTTTCTACAGTGAAGAGATGATGGGCAACCTTCAGTGGCTGCTAAGCTTTAGGGAACCATGTTAGGTCTTGCTTTGGGTATTATATTTCTTCTTGGATATATGTTACTTTTCTGAATGTCACCACATAGTTGCCTGCTTTTTAGTTTTTGGAAAATAATAATAAAAAAATCCTTCAACAGAAGATTTTGGACAAAACATCTAAAATTTGACTACCTTTCACCACAATACACTGAAAAACAAAGTTTTTACTGGATCTATCTGTACAGGTAGCTGTTCTGTCCCCCCTTCTCCGCTCGTTAACAGACCACAGGCAGACAAATCTAAAGGAAAGAACTTTATCAGTCCTCCGCTCCGGCTGGCTGCGAGCCCAAAAATAAACATAAATAAAGTATCTGACAAGATAATAGAATGCAAAACAAAACTGTTACAAAGCAATGCACTTCTCCAAGTGTCTCCTTGAATCAGGGTTACAGAAAACAAATCACTTCTCCAAGTGTCTCTCACAAATAAACCACGACCTAGGATCAATGAACGTTGAACGTTGACTCCTGCAACCAGGGCATGGCCCCATCCGTCCTTTTATCACCAGAAGACGCCACTAACGAGCCCCAGCTGCATTGTTAATCTTGCATCCCGAAAAGACTCACAGGAGATGTCTGCTGAGTCACAACAGGTAGCCCTTGACCAAAATTGAACCCAGAATTTATATTGCTAAGTGAGACACTTGTTAAGTAATTTTATTCCATTTTATGACTTTTCTTGCCACAGTTAAGTAAACCACTGCACTTGGTAAGTTAGTAACCTGATTGATAAGTGAATCAGGCTTCCCCATTGACTTTGCTTGTCAGAAGATTGCAAAAGGTGATTCCATGACCCTAGGACACTGCAACCGTCATAAATATGAGTCAGCTGTCAAGCATCTGAATTTTGATCATATGACCATGGGGGATGCTACAGCAGTCATAAGTGTGAAATATAGTCACGTCACTATTTTTCAGTGTTGTGTAACTTTGAATGGTCACTAAATGGACTGTTGTAAATCGAGGACTACCTGTAGTATATGGAACAATATTATCTGAGTAATGCCTCTGACTGTTTTTCGGAGTATGCTAATGAATTAGAGAGTTATGCTACACATAAATGTAGAGGAAGAGGAGGAGAGGTTATAATGCAGTTGAAAAGGAGAAGGGAGAGAGGACAAAAGAAGTGAATGGCAACAGTGTTCGGAGGAATATACACACACCAGAGGTGGGTGCTGCTGGTTCAGCCTGGTTTGGCTGAACCAGTGGTGGAATTCAAGCCTGGATCACAGAACCGGCAGTGACCCAGGCCTGCCACGCCCCTGAACTGGTTTCCTCGCTGGCGCTTGGCCGCTGTCATTTTGGATTTTAGTGACTGCACGTGCACAGTTCACTGTAACTTTTTCTGCACATGCATGAAGAACAACTTACATTCAACCATGCAGGTGCGTGCCACACATGTCTGGCACACGTACAGTTTGTGAACCGGCCAGTGGTGGGATTCAAATGATTTACCAACCGGTTCTCTGCCCTAATGACCAGCTGAATAGGCGGGGCTCGGTGGTCATGTGATCATGTGGGCGTGGCCAGGCCAATGTCACTCAAGTCGATGGGCACTTCACCTTAGTTGTTACAATGGTAATAAGGGTTAACTGGAGAGGCAGTTTCTGTAAGCAGGGCAATAAAGATTAGGCTAGAAACAACACCAGAATGTTTCCTTCCTGCCTTCCTTACAGGATTAGCCCTGTAAAGTGGGAAAAAGCAAAAGATTTCTTCCAAAAACCGGTTCTCCGAACTGCTTAGAAAGTTACCAACCGGTTCTCTCGAATAGGTGCGAACTGGCTGAATCCCACCACTGGAACTGGCAGTAACACCAACAGCAACCCACCCCTGATACACACACAAGCTATCTTGGGATAGTGAACAAAACTATTATTTCTCCTTTGTTTGCATGGAAATCTTGGGTTTACTTTGTTTGCATACAAAAATCATTTTAAAATGTGGACTGAGATAACACTGGGTCATAAGATAATATTGTCATTTTATTCAAATCCAAGTGAGACAATCAGTGTTATGGTCTGGTCAGTGGTTGATAGTGGGAGAGATTAGAGGAAAGGCAATAAAATAAAACTCAGTGTAGACAAGGAGGTTCTCCTTCAATGTTCAGCCTATTCTGAGACCATGAGAATTGTAGTTCAGAAATGCTCCTAGGTCAGTGTTTCTCAACCTTGGCGACTTTAAGTCCTGTGGACTTCAACTCCCAGAATCCCCCAGCCAGCATAGCTATGCTGGCTGGGGGATTCTGGGAGTTGAAGTCCACAGGACTTAAAGTCGCCAAGGTTGAGAAACACTGTCCTAGGTATTGCATTATCACTGCAGGCAAAAGCCATTTAGGAGGATCAGACTACTTTTAAAATTAGTACAGACTATTACATCAGTTCTAAAATGTCTCTGACAGAATTAATCCTGCCATACTTACCCTCACTAGGAACCATTTGATTGGACTGCTGCCATGCTCTTTACCTAAATCTGCCTTTTAAAATAGTATGAATTGAGGCTTTGCAGTGTTTTTATGTAATGGTGTCTGTGCCAGTAATGGTGCCTTAAACATGAAACATAATATCAGTGAGAAGGGGATATAATATGTGGATTATAGGTCACAAAGGGACTTGGACAAGACTTTTGATTGACTACAAGTACTAATTATGTTAGCTGACTACTGTGTTCCAATACAGTGGAATGTTGGAGAAAAACAAGAGTAACAAAATTGGGATGCTTTTATTAATTGTGTTGTTTTGGAAACTAACTAAACTCAAAGCAGCTTAGTGGTTCCTCCACCTCCAACCTCCAGCATTTCTTAATTTTCAAAAAAAAGTACTATGCTATTAATATTCTGTGGAAACTTCAGTTGAAAGCATATGTCCCTTCTTCTCCAGGAATTGTTCTTTGACAAATTTTGTTTTTAAGTTTTAAAATAATCTGACTCAAGTTGTTCCTGCATGTATGAACACTGGGTACTGCCAACAAATGTTAGCTTTATTTAGCTGGTTTGTTCTTTACATTTATTTAGTTGCATTACAGAAATTAGCAAGTGTCATTTTTATATTTTGTTAGGAAATTTTGTGTCTGAAGAAAGAACATTCAATCTTGGAATTAGTAATCAAATCCCAGGTGTTTTGCTGATCATCATCTTAAATTCTTTGTTGTCTTTGTGTATATTTAGCATTTGTATTTCTTAGAAATATAACTGCACCCTTTAGCTATCTGAGTCAAAACATTATAATAGTGTTTTTTTTTGAAAGTATGGATGTTGTGGTACCGTGTTCAGCTTTTGCAAACTGAACTGTATAAAATAAATGTACAAAGTTGTGTCTGTAGAATCACAGAAGCCACAGCCAGATCAGAAGCTCAAATTGAGGATATCTCTTAAGTTTCAGAGGTAAGGATTTTATCAGGGAAGACTATAGGTACCAATTATCCAAAATGTTCAAGTGAAACTTTGACCTTATACTTTCTCTCTGTGTGGTTTTTTTTTAACCATAAGAGATAGCCCTACCAATAGGAGAATTTTAAATTGGTGACTTCTTCCAATATAGCCCTTCAGTAATGGTTGAACATGTTGTATCTTGCAAAATCAATGGATACAGCAATGGTTGAACATGTTGTATCTTGCAAAATCAATGGATTCAGCAATGGTCTCACTGTTGTACTAATTAGTTTTTTAAAAGTTATACAAAAGTTACAGAACGTATTTTAGATGTTGTGCTAGCAACATGTATCTCATTCCCACCTGGAAATGGAGGAGTTACTTATTGGCTACTTACTTTGCTTTGATTTTTCAGCATGAGTGTGGAAATGGAGATTGCGTTTCTTTTTTAGTCAGCATCTGTATTGCCATCTATAAGTAATCCCCCCCCCAGAAGTGAAATCCAGCTGTGAGTGATAATACAATCAAGCTTGATTTCTACCTTCCTTCTCCTATAAAAAAGTGATGTCTGCTGCATTCCAAAACTGCTTCTCTTGATTTTACTTTGAGTTTTAGTAATTAAGTGGATGACAGCTGTGAGGAACATTTTGTAGTGGTGATGCATTTATATATGCATGGCATGATTGTTGTACTCACCCAAGTCTGCTTTTGAATAAACAAGTATTAAGTATTGAAACATATATTTTGGGGTAAATGGGTTTGCAATAGGTTTTAAAGAACTTTCAGTTGGTAAGTTCAAGCAGCTATTTTGGAGCTCAGTTTTTTAGGGGAGAAACTAAAGGCCAAACTAAAGGTGGTGGTGGTAATTCCAGTGACGTGCGGTGAGGTTTATGCCTGGTGAGGCTCAGCTGGGCATCTCTTCAAAGACTCATCAGTTCCTTCCCAGTCTTCGGCGAAGCAGCTCAGCGGGGCAGGAGGAATTTGCATTGCGGGAGCTGCCAAGCACCTGGGTCTGCAGCAAAGGCGCTTGGAGGCTCTCGCGATACAAAGTGCCCCGCCACCCCCGATGCCGCCGCCCGCCTGCTGCCCTGGCCCACTCCTCTCTCCTCTGAAGCGCGCCCTCTGAAATAACCCGCCCAACGTAAGCGTGCTCAACTGCAACAACAAGGCATGATTCGCTGCTCCCAGATCAAGAGGCGGGAGAATCAGTGCCTCCTTTGCATATGAATTTTTTGCTTTTTAACTCTTTCTTAACTTTTAAAAGGCGAAGAATTCCTTATGCAAAGGAGGTCCCGAGTTCTCTAGCCTCCTCCTATAGTTAACACTGAGAGCAGACACCAAGCCACTGTGACTTGAAATCTGGTAGCAACTATCCTGGCTTTAATTATTTAAAAAAAAATTCTTTAAAATTCTTTCCTTTCCCTCAGGAGACCGTAATTCCATGGGCTTAAATTTATAGTACAGTTACTGTTACATTTATATCCAAATCTTTCTCTGGGGTCTCATACTCTATGCATTGGATTTTCCCTTAATTTCTGTCCTACAACCTTTAGGCTGATCCAAAGACACCTGGCATGCTCAGTGGACAAGTGGGCTTTAAATCTGTTTATCCTTGATCCGAGACCGGCTTCTGAAGAACTGCATTCCAGTCAGCTCTGGTAGGCTGAGAAGTGCAAAGGCCATCCTAATGTACCCTTAAGTACTACCAAATTGTGCTTTTTGCTCAACCAAAGATTGGAGCTGGATTATGGAGAAAAGTGTTTGGAAAGAGAAATAGCAATAGTTAGACTTATATACCGCTTCATAGGGCTTTCAGCCCTCTCTAAGCGGTTTACAGAGTCAGCATATTGCCCCCAACAACAATCCGGGTCCTCATTTTACCCACCTTGGAAGGATGGAAGGCTGAGTCAACCCTGAGCCTGGTGAGATTTGAACAGCCGAACTGCAGAACTGCAGTCAGCTGAAGTAGCCTGCAGTGCTGCATTTAACCACTGCGCCACCTCGGCTCCAAAGTGCCAAAGCAAATCTTGTGGGTGAAGCGTGTACCCAGTATTAACAGACTGCTTTTTCTTAAAACAGCTATCATTTTAAACATACAAATCTGTTACCATTCAGGAGTATGATTATAAAAATCATTTGAATGAAGAAATTAGGGCAAAATTGACAGTACCAGGGATTCTCATTGTGAGTATTGAATTAAGCTGTGCAAAATATTGAGAAGAGGAGCTTCTCAATGGGTAGAAGCATGAACTAAGCATCTTTTCTTCAACTGTTTAAATAACCTCATTATTTGCAAGACTCACAGGGTTGGAGAGCTATTCCAAAGTACTGCCGTATATATGTACATGCACAATCTCAGCAAAACAAAGGGTATAGGATTGTGGTGTAAGTACCCCTTCCTATCACTATACTGTATCACAACTATACATATACTTTATTGCTTTATTGGGTTTACTCTGTGACATTAAGAAGACTACACAGGAAGGCGAAGCATTCTCGGAACTATAAATCTGACAGGATAAATGTAGAGTGGGTGATTGTATCAAACTGTGGCAGGATGAGATGTTCTGATTGAGATGGAATAGTAAATTGGTCTCAGTTACAGGATGATTGTTGTTGATTTTTTTGTCTACTTCTCCAACCAGTCTTTATCCTGTTGGATTCTGCTCCAGCAGGAACCCCAAGTAGCCTTGTAGATGAGTACAGATTGGCGAGGAGAGATCCAACCTAGAAGTAAGGAGAAATTTTCTGAAAGTGTCTACAATTCAAGGAGATCCAGAAGAAGATAGAAATACATACTTCAGCAGCATCAAATAACAATGGTTGAGGCGACAAGAAGTGCAAAAACCCAAACTTTGTATCTCCCTTGACATCTGAAGTGGTAAAAAGAAGGAGGAAGAGGAGGAGGAGGAGGATTAATAATCAATGGGATAGTTGGATAGTTGTGGATGCTTCATCACTGGAGGTTCCAAAAATACCTTGGAAAGCCATTTCACCAGGATGATATAAGGTCTCCTGCCTTAAGCAGTGATTGGACTAGAAGACTTTCCAGCCTTATGATTTTATGTTCTATGCAGTAGAAAATTGGGGTCTCTGGCTGAGAGCTGTCTGACAGATACAGATGGGCAGGCAGTCACTATCTACACTGAAACGAAAGACATCACAGTGGCATTAGGATTCCACTCAGTAAATTCCCTCTAGTTCCCCACTTTTAGCCCTAACGATAGTTAAACATTATAGGCAGCTGATGCCCCCCCTCCATCATTTGAACTTTGATTACCAACTACAGTTAAACAGCAAACTCTCGCTGATTCATATATTAGGATGAGACCAGAGGTGGGTTCCTACCAGTTCGCACCTATTCGGTAGAACCAGTTTGTCAAATCTACCGAACCGGTTAGAAGAGGTTCCACCAGTGGACCTGGAAAAAGCAGGCCACACCTACAGAAGAGGTTCCAAATTTTTTTGAAACCCACCACTGGTCCTTGTATATGATTATTCTACACTATCATGCTCATATTTATAAAACTCAGTGCCTCTGTGAAAGGTAAGGATGACTACTGCGTTTGTGGTGCAATCAGAACATTGCGAGTGTTGAAGTTGTTTTAACGCAAACCAAAGATGCCTTTTAAAAAACAAGTTTACATCATATTCTTATGCCTGCCAGTGCTGTGTGTGAGGTAATTTAAGGTGGTTCTGACAAGTGTCGTCAGCATCTTCATATCCGGTCACATGGGTGGCAAGCCACTCCCACAAAGGAGGCCACACCCACAGAGTAGGTTCGAACAATTTTTGAAACCCACCACTGGATGAGACATACTTCAATTTGTTTCATTTGAGCTTAGCACAATATATGAACCCAAACATACTCACTTCTAAACCATGTATCAGATGTATAGAACTCAAGATGCCAACACCAAATGCGCACTCCAAAAATTTCAGTATGATCCTTATATACAGAACACAACCCATTAAAAGTAATAACTGAAATGTAATTTTTAATGTGACAGGAAAGGGATAACAGCACAACAACTGTAAACCATTCAATTTTGTTAATTTTAAGTTTGGTATTAAATTCAAATAATTATTACCTACCCTGCCATTTTTAATCCGTGTTCTTTTTTGGCTCAAAAAGAACACGCTGTCAGGTATGAATTATATGTGCTGTGTTTTAGTATCCCAAGTTTGGAATTGAGCAGAATACATACACAGTGTTTCAATTTATGAAATTAAATATATTACTTCTATTAAGCTTTGGCTAGGTGACTGGAATCACTGATTGAAGATGTCATGGTCTGAAGAATATGTTTAGTTTTTTAAAAAAAATTTGAGAGAAAGAGATAACCAAAATCTTTACTCTAAACATGCCCCTTTAGGAGGGTTACATGAATAATTTAGGGTTCTGGTTATCACCTATAAAATTCTTTATGGCGTAGAGTCAGGTTACCTGAGGGACTGTTTACCCCATGAAATTTGTTCATCCAGTAAAATCAGGCAGAATTGGTATACTTCAGAACCCTTCAATGAAACAATGCCACTTATTGGGATCTGGAAGACAAGTCTTCTTCTCTGTTGCAGTGTCTAACCTAATGATATCCTCCCAGAAAATAATGTAGCTCTAATTCTAATGATGTCCTGGGGACTTTTGAAAACATTGTTGCTCTCCTAGATTGTTGGGTTGGGTGATTATGGAGACCCTTTGATGTTTTGGTATATGGAATATTGTCTGAATGTCTGTTTTACTGTTTTTCTGTTTTAGGTTGTAAGCTAAATTCAATAAATAAATAAATTTATTTTCCTTTATTTTATCTCGTATTTCTCTCAAACCAGATGTTTCGTAGTAGCATGTCACAGTTTCAAGCCAAGGGTGCTGGCTCTTAGAATGTGAACTAAGGTTGAATGTGCTGATTGGGAGTTGGCAATTCATGAATCAGAGGCTGAACCCCCCCACCAAACTAAGGGAGGGGGGGTCAAATGGCTGTTGGGGGTACTGCTGTTGCATGAAAGGTGGGGCAGGCAGTAAAAGAAAGGAATGCAGACTATGAGGAGGGGAGGGGGGGAGTCAGGCCAAAGGAGAAGCACAATATCAGCTGGCTGAAATAATTCACTTCTTTTCTGATCTGCTAGCCGGAGGGAACTCTTTTTAAGTTTAGTCAAGTTTATCGAGACCTGTGAGTTTTATCTTTAAGGTATTTGTTCCCTTCCTATTTTAACTGCAGAATTTGCCAAGGGAAATTGATTGCGTTTCTTCAGGGTTAACATAGGTATGCCACTGATCCTAGGTGAAACAAGACCATCATCAGAAATGAATTGAAATTATGCCCCTTTTCAACAGTGGTGCTATTTCTTTAACACAGCAAATAGATTTTATTTTTAAAAATATCTATGGATAATCATCCAGGTCATGGTTGCAACTGGATTTTTTTTTTCTTTGAAAATGTTTTGCTTCTCATCCAAGAAGCTTCTTCAATTCTGAACTGAACTGAAGAAGTTTCTTGAATGACAAGTGAAATGTTTTCAAAGAAACAATAAAGAAAATCCAGTTGCATTTTGAAAAACACCTTCAGGACAATCATGACTTGGATGATTCTCCATAGACATTTTTTTAATCAAATCTATTTGCTGTGTTAAAGAAAGAGCACCACTGTTGAAAAGGGACATAATTTCAATTTATTTCTGATAAATTGCACATTTTGGATTTCATTAAAAAAAATTAACTACATAGAAACATGAAAAATGTTTCAAGCTTCAGAGTTCTGTTCCCGGTTGTGGAGAAAATGATTGTGTCAGTTGTCCTAAAGTTGCATAGAAAATCAGCCAGCTCCTTTCTCTGTTGCTGAAGTTGTGACTACCGTATAGGCCGACCCGAATATAAGCCGAGGCACCTAATTTTACCACAAAAAACTGGAAAAGTTATTGACTCGAGTATAAGCCTAGGGTGGGAAATGCAGCAGCTACCGATAAATTTCAAAAATAAAAATAGATACCAATAATGCCATTGCCCATTGAATAACATATACAGCCTGCCTGTGCCCATTAAATATACAGTAGCCATTGTAAAAATTTGCTCTGCATAACAAATTATTATCACACAATACCGGTGTATTCAATGAAATACTTCACTCACCTCATGATGCTGATGTCCCACTGTGATGATGATGTCCCGCCTCCTATGACACACGGCACAGTGATTCCTATCATTGGATCACTGTACCAGAGGAGGTGGGACATCGCTATGTGGCTGCTTGCCATAACAAGGAGGAGGTGGGACATCGTTGCAGAGCGGCAGGAGTGGGAGGAAGGGGAATCGTAAGACAGCCCTGCATTACATTAGAACGTGAGGAGGGGGGATGGTGTGGTGCACGCTGCGCGGCAAACTGACACAGAGGGAGGGGAAACTCACAGGGGCGCTGGGCCATTCATGAGTGTCACCCAGCGGCATGGCCCCGCCCCTTTTTCTCCTCCATTTCGGGCAAATTTTTCACTGACTCGAGTATAAGCCAAGGCGGCTTTTTTCAGCTCAAAAAGTGGGCTGAAAAACTAGGCTTATACTTGAGTATATACAGTAAGTGATGGTTTAAAATTCCATCATTGCAAAATCATCAGTACATCCAGTTTTTGACATCCAGTACATCTGGAAGCACCCATTCAGAAAAGGTTTCCTAGAAGAGAAATGCCTTTTCAAGCTTTCTACCTGAAAAGGAAAGACGAAGAGGTCTTTGTTAGTACAAACACATTTTATGCTTTACATATTACATTTTTAGCCAGCGTGAGAATTTCCCACTATTATTGTTATTGCTTTTCTCATGCTCATTCTCTAAATTACTTTGCAGCATTATAGTATTTTAAAAAGCTATGTGATGTAGTCAGATCAAGATTTCTTGTTGCTTTCGTGCAAACTAATTTGTAACAAAAGCATTCTATTTAAAGCTACAAACTTTAGTTTATTTAAAATATTTACTAGTCATATTTCAGCCAAAAATGCTCACAGTATGTTTTACAATTAAATAAAGAGAGAGCTTCTGATTGTGGAATTAGAATCTTAAAAGACATGACAGATAAAGACAAAAGGGTGAGGCAGGAAAAAATAAATACTTATGTAGTGATTCTTAATCTTTTAAGGATCTTAGCCATCCCTTTTGCCGCCACCCACTGGGATAGCGTTGGACGCCTTTATAGGGAGAGGCAAAATCTGAATCTGTTGACAATAGCATTTCCCCTTTCTTTCTTTTTATCTATCATCTATCTATCTATCTATCTATCTATCTATCTATCTATCTATCTATCTATCTATCTATCTATCTATCTACCTACCTACCTACCTACCTACCTACCTACCTACCTACCTACCTACCTATCTATCTATCTATCTATCTATCTATCTATCTATCTCTTTCCAGATAATTCTTTAGCCCTTCAGTAGAAGTGTCTATTTCCTTAACATTACCATAAGATGGCAGTTTTCATACTGTGACAGAAGCAATAACAAATCAAATATCTTTATTACGGTCTTTCACCAATTTTTACAGTACAAAGAAACAGTTTGACCCAACAGCTCATGACTGAGAAAGAGAAAAGAACAAAATCTTCACGAAATGTAAATTCAGCTCTTCCTTTTAAGTTTTGCCAAGTGAGTTTTTATTGGCAACACCCTGTGGGTGTAAGAGGAAAGAGCTTGTTCTTGCATGGCACATCCACATCTGATAAACTTATTGTAAAACATACTGTGAACAGTTCTGTATGCATTGTATGTTAACTACTTGTACAGCAAAAAGAACAGTGATTCATGAAATTATTTGTTGGTATATTTCTGTTTTCTATTTCATGTAAAAATGCAAATAGAAAAATAGGAACCACCTGTGGTGGGAAAGCTCCATGCACCTTCGGTCACATGACCACAAGATGACTTCGGACAGCGCTGGCTCTTTGGCTTTGAAACGGAGATGAGCACCGTCCCCTAGAGTCAGGAATGACTAGTACACATGTGGGAGGAGAACCTTTACCTATATTTCTGTAAAAATGTTCTGGTCCTGAATTTTGGAGACCATGATACACAGACACAGATACACAAGGACACACATGAGAGAGGGAGAGAAAGAGAGAAAAAGGGAGAGAGAGAGAGAGAGCTGTGAAAGTCCACCTGTGTTGTTCATGTTTGTTTTTATTTTCTTTGCAACACTACGCCTACTGAGGGATTTCATTTGACTCAGAGTTTTGTATGCTGACCAGACTCTTGTGAAGTCATGCCAGCAAATGTTATCCTATTAATTAATTTAGGATTCTGCAAACAAAAATAATTTGAAAATGAATAATACTTCAGTGCTATTAATAGTAGTGCTGCAACATTTAGATCATTATATCATTCATTAAAAATCTTTTCAATGAATCGTCATTTGCCCTATTTACTTCAACAATTAATATTTTGGGGGAAATATTTCTCTTTATAAGTATTTAAAATTTCTGCTGATAGTCTCAAAGAAGCTACCTTCTGATCTTTCATACATAGGAATAAATGTTCCTTTTAAAATGGTGTCTATACATCATATCATTGATATGATTATATATCACATTTGCCATATAAAAACCAGAAACATTTTTCTTTTCTGACTTTATTGGTTTCTTCAAGTATATACAAGTTTAATTGTTTAACTAACATTACACAATATTTTTATCATTGACCAACAAAATTTGTATTCAATATTAAGATTAACGCCATCCCATCGTGCCCATAATCCAATCTAAATACTGTAGAAGTAACTAAAATTTAAGGCGCCGTATAAATATAAAAACATGATACCAATACTATTAGCATGCACTATGCATATAATTAGTAACTGAATATAAATTGTTTAACTAACTGTAAAACTGTGGTGCTAATATTTATGTAGAACATAGAAAAAGGGGATAGTAGGGAATCTGAAGACTAAAAGTGCAAGAAAAGCAAACAACAAAAATTGAGCAACAAAAAAATTATGGGCATTGTTGAAATCATTCTAATGGCTCTAGTGCCAAAACAGTTATCTGATACAAGATAATTTTAGGCAAATTCATAAGATGCAAGAGCTATATAAATTCTCCTTCTAGGGGTTAGGCTAGATGACCTACAAAGTCCCTTCCAATTCTGTTAATGTGTTAAAAGCCTATAGAGGTCCTATAGAGAGAACAGTTGAAGAAGCATCCCTGTTTTTAAGGAAACATGACAAATCTTAGGATATGTAAGTAACATATCAGAGGTGGGTTCCTACCAGTTTGCACCTATTTGGTAGAACCTGTTCGTCAAATCTACCGAACCGGTTAGAAGAGGTTCCACCAGTGGACCTGGAAAGCAGGCCACAGCTACAGAAGAGGGTCCAAAATTTTTTGAAACCCACCACTGGTCCTTGGATATGATTATTCTACACTATCATGCTCATATTTATAAAACTTAGTGCCTCTGTGAAAGGTAAGGATGACTACTATGTTTGTGGTGCAATCAGAACATTGCGTGTGTTGTTTTAATGCAAACCAAAGATGCCTTTTAAAAAACAAGTTTACATCATATTCTTATGCATGCCAGTGCTGTGTGTGAGGTAATTTAAGGTGGTTCTGACAAGTGTCGTTGGCATCTTCATATCCGGTCACATGGGCGGCAAGCCACTCCCATCCAGTCACATGGGCGGCAAGCCACTCCCACAAAGGAGGCCACACCCACAGGGTAGGTTCGAACAATTTTTGAAACCCACCACTGCATAATAATATAATATGTTACAACTGCTAGCTTATGTGAGGAAGAGCAATGCACATTTAGAAAAGCAAGACTGTCAAATAATGTAGAACTACTAGTGTAGACCAACATGAATTAATTTATGTGCTGATAATGGGAAGGGTGTTCCCAGCAAGCACTACACTGGTGCTTAAAAGTTTGTGAATCCTTTTCAACTTTCAATATTTCTGCATAAATATTATTTAAAAGTTATCTGTATCTGAACCTTTGCTTTAAGTAACTGGTATAGCCCTCTGGGTCAGCAATAATTGCAAGTAAAAGTTTCCAAGAACTGTTATCAGTCCTGTACATTAGCTTGGATAATTTCTAGCCCATTCCTCATCACAAATCAGCTTCAATTCAGAGATGCTCTTGGCCTTCCTTGCATTAACTGCCCATTTCAGGTCCTTCCACAATCTTCTATAGGACTAAAGTCAGAATGTTGACTTGAACATTCCAAAATAATACTTTTCTTCTCTACTTTAACTATTTGGTTATATGTGTGTGTATGGGAAAGGGGGGGAGGGAGAAAGATGGGGGGAGAGAGGGAGAAGCAACATACACAAAGGAAGCATTGTGATGTGCAAGATTTGCCTTCTGGCCTGATGAAAGCCCAATGTACACTTGTTGTAAGTGGCCGCCTATCTCTTGGAAGAGGATGTGAAAGGACAGAGAAGTGAATACTGGAGGATGAATGACACCGAGAAGGCAGAACCTCTTAATTTCTGTTTTCTGTTTGTCTTCTCATATAAGGGAAAAAAGGAGCCAGAAATTACAGTCCTGTCAGCTTGACATCTATAATAAGCAGGCTATTAAACATCACTGTGTCAACAATTAGACATGCTCAATTAACAGGAGTCAGGCTAAGTTTGTTAAAAGGAAATCACGATAGACTAAATCTATCTCTTTATTTGGTAGAAATAAAAATATACCAAGTAGCAATTTTAATTACTTTCATTTTTATCTATAAATTAAATACTATATTACCACAGTCTAAAGGTGTTTAATATAACGTTTATTAATTTTGAATTGAAGAAAATGTGAAAACTTGTATTTTTATATAAAAAGGCTTACTGTTTTAAAAACAAAAGATATTGCATTAATATTTTTTAGATGCTTAAAGCAGGGAATGATGTAATGTAGCAAATAGCTAATTGTAATGCCTTCCACATCAAGAGTACAATACCATTGCTCCCAGGCAAAAACATGATCTAATATAGTGGTAATGAAATTATGAGCAAGTCCAGGTAGGGGGACTAAAGTCACCTAACAGCAAAAATTGAGGGAACTCCATTATCAGTCTGAAGATAGGCTGTGACAGCCCAGCTCAAAGATCCTCAGAGTTAAAATTATATTTAATCAAGTACTATGCATATCTTCCACTTCAGGAGCTGAGACTCTGATCACAGGCAAGGTGCCTTCTGAGACCCAGTCCCCCTCCTTAATCTGAAGTCAAAAATTCTGGAAGACCCAAAACCCAGCTTGGCATATTTCTGAAAAGATGACATCACTGTTTCCATGCAACCAAGTTTTGATAGTATATAATAGGTTCACCTGTTCATCCACAACCAAGTCAGTGAACAGGGATTTGTTAACAAATGCATTTATCAAGAACTGTTTGAGGCCAAATTCACTAGTAATCTGGTCAATGGATATTTATCTATCATCTGTCTGTCTATCTATCTATCTATCTATCTATCTATCTATCTATCTATCTATCTATCTATCTATCTATCTATCATCTAGCTATCAAGCTATCATCCATCTGTATCTTGGGCTGTCCAGGCAGCAAGTGCAGATCAACACCATAGTGTTGATTCCTCATTACTGGTAGTGTCTGGTGCCATCTCTCTCTCAACCTGTCCGTCTGGCCCCATCTTCACAACTTCACACACCACAGCCCAATTCTCCAAGCTGCCTTGCTCCAGTGACATGTGCCAATCACTGATTACTGTAAATTCTTCTTTGCAGCTTCTCACCTTTCCTAAACACCTTAATCAACCAGGGGTTCCCATGCCAACTGAGCTCTTTCTCACTAATGCTTGGACGCAGAATTGGAGGCAGGTATTCTCTCATATAGGCAGGAGCCACCATCATGGCAACTCAAAAAAGTAGGCTTCAACCAAAGAAATCTACTGAGCAACAACCTCTCACTGCAGTAACAGAATGACTCTAGTACTTATAACACTAGGGGTCCCCAGCTAGTTCATGACAAAACTGAGATTGTTGAAACCAGGGTTCCAACACAACATTCCAGTTCATGCTAGAGAGCACCTGTCACCATGCCTCATTGGACAATTTAGGAAGAGATGGTGCTGGTTGGAGTTTCCTCTGACCTGGAGGAGGCTTTATTATAAATTGCTGCAAAAGGATGAAAACCTTATTAAAATTTTGCTTTTTTTTTGTCTACTTAATAAGACCATCCAATATCAAAATATCAATTCTGGGAAACTTACACTATTAAAAACAAAGGCAATCAGGAAGAGTATACATTTCTGAATACAAATTCCAAAGACTTCTCACAAAATACACCTAACAGATGCTCAACAATCACTTTACTCCAGAGCAGTGTTTCTCAACCTTGGCAACCTGAAGATGTCTGGACTTCAACTCCCAGAATTCCCCAGCCAGCATTCGAGTTGAAGTCCAGACATCTTCAAGTTGCCAAGATTGAGAAACACTGCTCCAGAGCCTGGGAAGGAAAACTAGATTTTAAAGAACTTCTGGGATTCCATGTGGATGGGAACCCCACAGATTTTTTTTATGGGGGGGAGATGCTATTCTAGAGGGAAAGTGCCACAACAGAGACGATACACTTCCTACATCCTGCTAGATGGCATTGTTGATAAACAGACCTGTTGTGAACTGACTCTTCCTGATCTTACTGGACAAGCAAAAATAATAGAAAATAAGCAGTGCCTCAAATAACCTGGCCTTATGCCATGAAGAGGTTTATCATGTACCTTAAATTCTGCCTAGGAGCTCACTGGGAACCAGGCCAGCAGCTAGAACAAATGCGCATACTCAGGCATGCCATCCCTGCCTTCTCCAATGCATCCTGAGCCAGATGCAGCTTTCATATGGTCTTCATATAAGCTTCTATTTGAGGTACTGCTTATTTTCTATCATTTATGCCCATTGCATTAATTTGGCCTATTAGTAGAATAATGGGTTCCCCCACAAAACCGCGTTCGACTAAAGGGCGCTCGACAAAACCGCGTAGCTGACGTCATCACAGCGCGACAACAGCCCGGAGAAAAAAGCACGCTGTAAACGCTAAACCTAAAATTAACCCCTAAACCTAAACCTAACCCCCCTAAACCTAATCCTAAACCTAACCCTAAACCTAACCCTTAACCTAACGCTAAACCTAACCCTTAACCTAACGCTAAACCTAATCCTAACCCTTAACCTAACGCTAAACCTAACCCTAACCCTTAACCTAACCCTAAACCTAACCCTAACCCTAACCCTAAACCTAAACCTAACCCTAAACCTAACCCTTACCTTAACTTGAATCGGCTTGCTTTCAAAGCGCTATTTAAAGCGCCCTTCTTTCTCCGCGCTGGCTGTTGTCGCCCTGTTGATGACGTCAGCGACGCGGTTTAATCGGGCGCGCTTTAGTCGAGCGTGGTTTTGTCGTGCCACGGAAATAATGATATTCTACCAAAGAAGAAACCTCATGAAAAAAAGGCGTGTGATTTGCAACCTCATTCCATACAGTTTCCTTAATAGGTACATTCTGCTGTTTGATTTATCCCTTTCATGAAATTTCTGAAGGGAAACCCACATTATTTTTTCTGTGTTTTATCTTTGTGTGTTAATCAGCTGCTCATCCTCCACAGAGAAACTGATTACACCACTTGCTTATCTATTGCTCCTATCCCCAAGCTTTGGCATTTTGTGCTGATCTTCCTGTGGTAATGACTTCCCACAGATCACCCTCAAAGTATAGAATTTCCATTTGTAAATGTCCATAGCTGATAAGGGTTACTGCTGAGCATTGCTATTTCTGGATTATAGCTTTTTTCCAACCGTTGTAACTCTGAGTTCCAGCCTGATTAGATAGAAATCTGTTTATAAGCTCGTGTCATATAAATCTGCTTTTTTGAGCAGTAGAGTCAGTTGTTTGCCCGAAAACTCATCATCTGAGCCCATTACCTATTAGACAAAGCTGTGTTTACAGAGGGGCCTTACAGTATGAATACACTGAGTCAGGGACCTTTCAAAATTAGAAGAAAAATGTCTTTATTTGGTTCAGCATAATTTTTTATATATAATTATACATCCCCGATGAACCAGGATGGTAGAAAATGGCTTGTGAGAACCAAGAGAGAAAAGTATCCATAACATAACATATGCAGTACCAGAGGTGGGTTCCTACCAGTTCGCACCAGTTCGGTAGAACCGGTTTGTCAAATCTACCGAACCGGTTAGAAGAGGTTCCACCAGAAAGCAGGCCACACCTACAGAAGAGGTTCCAAAAAATTTTGAAACACGAAACACACCACTGACACACAGAGAGAGAGAGAGGGAGGGAGGGAGGGAGGGAGGGAGGAAGGAAGGAAGGAAGGAAGGAAGGAAGGAAGGAAGGAAGAAAAAAGAAAGAAAAAAAGAAAAAAAGAAAAAATGAGAGAGAGATGAAAGAAAAAAAGGAAAAAGGGACAGAGAGACAAAAGGAAGGAAAGAGAGACAGAGAGACAGAGAGAAAGAAAACACATGGCCGGCAGGCCACTCCCACCAGGTCACATGGCCGGCAAGCCACTCCCACAAAGGAGGCCACACCCATAGAGTAGGTTCGGAATTTTTTTGAAACCCACCACTGTGCAGTACCCATATCTGACAGAGTTGCACATTGATTCTCCCTTTTCTCTCCCCTCCCCACCATGAATGTACATGTACTGTACAAGGAATGTATTCTCTTTAGTCCAAATGCAAACCCAACTCCTGCTTTTATTCCAACAGGGGCCATAGTCTTATTTTATATTAACTGACCCCGAACGGGTAGCCCTTTAACAAGTTCTTCTGCATCTTTAATCAGTTCAGAGAATATTAGAGCTGTTTCTGACTGCTGCTCCTGTTCCTCACTTTTTATTGAAATTGGATCCTGAATATAGTCTCTCTCTTCAACTATTCTTTTAGCATAGAGTTTTAGCATAGACTTTCCCATCTTGCCTTGACCTTATTTGACATCAGTTTTTTTCCATTGTTACTCTTGAGCATTTTCACCTTACTTGTACATTTTTTCTGGGACATTTCTTATTTTTTTAAAAGAATAACTCATTTTTGCATTCTTCCTATTTTTCTCTGTTGTGGAAAATATTTATGAATGAGGTATTTTTCCAGTTCGTTTCTTGCTTGAGTTTGGATGCCTGCATTTAGATGTTGCATGTCCTTTCTCTTGCCCAACATTTTCATCCTGGCAACTAGCTCTAAGACCACTTGACTGTATTACTTTTTGGAATTATGGAAATGGGTTTCTCCACATTGGTATTCATAATGTTACGTATCTCTTTCAATAGCTGCTCTCTTCAGATGAATTAAAACATACTATAGCAATAGCAATAGCAGTTAGACTTATATACCACTTCATAGGGCTTTCAGCCCTCTCTAAACGGTTTACAGAGTCAGCATATTGCCCCCACAGTCTGGGTCCTCATTTCACCCACCTCGGAAGGATGGAAGGCTGAGTCAACCTTGAGCCGGTGAGATTAGAACTGCTGAACTGCAGATAACAGTCAGCTGAAGTGGCCTGCAGTACTGCACCCTAACCACTGCACCACCTCGGCCACCCGGTCACATGGCCAAAAAGCAACTTCCTCAAAGCAGGCCAGACCTACAGAAGAGGTTCTAAAAAAGTTTGAAACCCACCACTGCACAGGTTTTACTAAGGAGATCCAACAACACATAAAATCTTTATTACAAGCCAAACCCCTTGCTTCATGAGATAACATTTAAATTATTCATTACATATACAACTAAATCTGAATCTTATATGCTGACTCCCCTATTTCATTCCACATTGGTAAATTTATTAAAATTATCAGCTAGATATCGTGGCAGCATATTTGTTTTTTTCTGTTTAGTTAACAGGTTTTTGTTTTTTTATTATGAAGCTTCTTAGATTTGCCCTGAGGGAAGAAATAATTTAAAAAGACAAATGTCATAGAAAGCAGAAAGAATCAGTCTTTATTCTTCACAGATTGAGGGGTGGGTTCTTGCCAATTCTAACCTCTTCTATAGAAGAGGTTCCACAAATCTACAGTGCCATTTAGAACCGGTTCCAGCTCCCTCCCCCCCCCCACCGGTCTTCACCTGATCAAGATGAAGAGCGAGAGGAGGAATTCTGGGAGTTGAAGTCCACAAGTCTTAAATCTGTCAAGTTTGGACACCCCTGGGGTTTTTTTTCTAAAGGATTAGGGGTGCAAGGGTCTTGTAACTTGACAGCTTTAAGACTTGTGTGCTTCCAATGCCAGAGTTTCTGAGCCAACATTTTGGTTGCTAAGCAAGAGCATTGTTAAGTGAGTTTCACCACATTTTACAAGTTGGCTATGACCACCCAGTCACATGGCCAGCAAGCCACTCCCACCCGGTCACATGGCTGGCAAGCCACTCCCACCCAGTCACACAGCCAAAAAGCAACTCCCACAAAGCAGGCCAGACCTACAGAAGAGGTTCTGTAGGTCTAACTGCTATCTAACTGCTATCTGCAGTTCAGCGGTTCAAATCTCACCAGCTCAGGGTTGACTCAGCCTTCCATCCTTCCGAGGTGGGTAAAATGAGGACCCAGACTGTGGGGGCGATATGCTGACTCTGTAAACCGCTTAGAGAGGGCTGAAAGCCCTATGAAGCGGTATATAAGTCTAACTGCTATTGCTATTGCTATTGTTCTAAAAAAGTTTGAAACCCACCACTGCACAGGTTATACTAAGGAGATCCAACAACACATAAAATCTTTAATACAACCCAAACCCCTTGCTTCATGAGATAAAATTTAAATTATTCATTAGATATACAACTATTTTTGTTCTCAAAAATTTGGAAAGTGTGCAACAGTTCTTTTAACATGATGGAGGAGTCAAAATATTTCTTAATTATGTGGTGAAATCTCATCAGAGGATTGAAAATGTCCCACAGTTTGCTACTGATCAACTTCTGGCTGTCAGACTATTTTAATTAAGCATTCACTTATTCTGTGTCATTGAGCTTGGCTAATATGAAAATATGAACTGTAGCCTTGGTTACCACTGCGATTAGCTCTTTTTTCTCTTCTTTCTTCCCAGAATGTGACAAAAATACATTTTTGCAGGCCATTGAGTAAAAATCTCCTATATGTTTTTGTAAGAAGAAATAGGTTATTAAAGTACATAGGGAATTTTGAATTGCCCTTTGCAATAATTGTTGCAGTCTAAATTTCATGTTTGTTTATTATTATACCTTATAATATAGTTTTTATATCTTATAGTTTTCAATTTGGGTTTTATCTGGAGCAGTTTGGAATAGTTCTGTTGGTGTGATAGGTATTTTAATTGGGTCATGGTGATTGTTTTTTTCCTTGTTTGGGATCTCCTTAGAAACTTTGATGAATCCCATCTAAATTGAACAAAGAACGGGAACTGAAATTGTTAGATAAAAAGTTAAATCTCTGAAAATGAAGAAGACTCCTGGCTCTGATAGCTTTCCAGTTGATTGAACTAAAAGTATATTTAGTTTTTTATTTTGTTTAAAAATTAAGCTAAATATGTTTGTGTTTCTGTTCCTTTTTGCCTTTTATTTTTTATTTTTTGTATTATAGGTAAATAATAATTAAAGATAGGTTCTTAACTCCTGTTCTTTTGGAGGTATATGTCGACACTTTTTCAGACACTTATCTTTTAGTTTCAATGGGCAAATGCATCCCAAATCCAGAACCGAAGATTCCTGTGGAATTGGAATTTGACAGTTGCTGATGCTTCAGTGCTGTATTGCCACCATGGTTAAGTGACCAGATTTTAACATCGGTAAAGCGGGACACCATTGACGGGGGTGGGGGGGAGGTTCTTCATTAAAAATTTGGTCTATATGGATTCTCTCCTCTCCTCCGGCATGCACCCCACTGAAAGCGCTTTAATCAGTGGGGTGCATGCTGGGAGGAATCTCTCCTCTCCTCCTGGCACGCACCCCACTGACTAAAGCGCTTCCTTTCACCCGCCCGAGCTCCGCTGCAGGCGAAAGAAAGCACTTTAATCAGTGGGGTGTGTGCTGGGAGGAATCTCTCTTCTCCTCCTAGCACGCACCCCACTGATTAAAGCGCTTCCTTTCGCTCGCCCGAGCTCTGTTGCAGGTGAAAGAAAGCACTTTAATCAGTGAGGTGCCAGGGGAGAGGACTGCGTCGTGCATTCTTTCCAAAAATCGGGACTTTTTTAGAACACCGTGGGACGCGGGACAAATTGTTAGAAATCGGGACTGTCCCACCAAAAGCGGGACGTCTGGTCACCTTAACCATGTTCAGCACCAGTCACATGATTGTTATTTCCAGTACTCCCTACCAGCTTCCTATAAGGAAAGTCAATGAGGAAGCTGGCAGGAAGTCCAAAGTTGCTCCAGCTCAATTTTTTTGTCTTCTCATGGTGATTCTGTTTCTCTGTTTAGGTAAGAAAATACTTGTGAAACAATGATCCAATGGATCAAGGGGTTTCTAGTTTTCATTAAAGTTATGCGTGGCACGACAATTCCGCGCTCGTCAAAATAGCGGTGATAAAACCGCGTCGCTAAAGCCGTGACATCATCACCGCCGCGACAACAGCGCGGTGACAGAAGGGCGTTTTAAAACAGCGCGGCGGCAGAAAGCCAATTTAAATTAAGGTAAGGGTTAGGATTAGGTTTAGGGTTAGGCTTAGGTTTAGGGTTAGGTTTAGGGTTAGGTTTAGGGTTAGGTTTAGGGTTAGGTTTAGGGTTAGGTTTAGGGTTAGGTTTAGGGTTAGGTTTAGGGTTAGGGTTAGGTTTAGGGTTAGGGTTAGGTTTAGGGTTAGGGTTAGGGTTAGGGTTAGGGTTAGGGTAGGCTGAGTGCTTCGGAAGGCGCGGATTTGCCCTCCGCCCTTATGTCAGCGCGGTAAGGTCGCATTTGCTTTAGCGATTCAGACGGCGCGGATTAGCACTCATGCTTATGTCTCCGCGGATAAGGGCTTCGTGGTATTGTGGTGGAACCAAAGTTATACTGTATTATATATCAAAAATACCCTCTTTCTCTCCTACCTGGTATCAACAGAAAATTTGAAAATATTGAAACATTGTTTAATATTAATGTTCACAGACTATAACCTTTTGCTTTATGCAACATAGTTTACTTTATAGAGTTCCAAATATCAGGATGAGTTTGGAAGTCTGTCTAGCTATTGATACAGAGAGCTGAACCGGTATTCTTGTTCGGAATCACATAACCATGATAAATGTAACTTGTATGTTGATCTATTTTAAAAGTCATCCTATTTTTATTTTTTCATATTGTCGCAAACAAATTTAAAGAAAAACCAAATATTTTTCTCAGCCAGAAACATCACTCGGGGTTTTAACTGCATAACAATAATTGCCTCTGGGTGTCTATAGAAATTCTCAGTCAAGTTGCCTCTTGTAAAAGCACCTTTGGGACAATTGCCTTTGGGGATTTTTTAAATTTTGGCTTATCGTTAAACTTTTATTTTAGCTTCAGCTATTGATTGGAATAAATTTCAGAAACCAGGCCTCTTTGGACCCAATTTGATGAACCTAATAAATCTGTCATCTTCAAAATGACTATGACCGAGGGCCATATTTATGTTTATTTTGTTTCTTAGTTGCTACTCGGTGGGGGGAAGGGGGGAGTTAGAAGGAACTGGAACGCGGTGCCTGAGTCCACTAGACAAAACATCCACCAGACGCAGCGTGTAAACCAAGGTTATGGCAACGAACATCTGCTGAGACCGAGGGAGAAGATCCCACTGGATTAATTGGTTAACATGACCCAAGACACCTAAGGGAATGGGAAATTCTATTCTATTTATTACTCTGAAGCATGGGAATTCCCCAGAGTTAACTTTGATTTTCTAAATGCCGATACAATGTACTCAATAAAAGGTCTTTTTAGCCTGAATGGAGCTTCTGAGTCCTGATTCATTTGGGTGCATTGCTCGGAACCATGACAAAATCCTTACCTTTTTTTATCTGAAGTTCAGTTTCAATAGTTGCACTTACTGATGTCTATGTGGCCCTCAAAGTCTGCAAATTCTGCAAGATAGGTGCAGTGTCATATCCAAGCTTCCTGGGTTGTAGATAGCAATAGCAATAGCACTGAGATTTATGTACCACTTCACAGTGCTTTACAGCCTTCTCTTAAGTGGTTTACACAGTCAGCATATTGTCCCCAACAATCTTACCGACCTCAGAAGGATGGAAAGTTGAGTCAAACTTGAGCCAGTCAGGATTGAACTCCTGGAGTGAGCTTGAGTTAGCCTGCAATACTGCATTCTAACTACTGCGCCCCACAGCTCTTAGATACATGTCTGAATGGATATATTAAAAAAAGAAGTGGAACTTGGATCATAACCCCATGCTCGCCTATCTTACATGTTTTGAACCTGTCCTGAGGACACTGCTGCACTAAATAGTACAAGTACATATGGAATTGGTGGCTGAAATAGCTTTGATCCTTTATTTAAATAATTTGTTACAAAAAGCTATATACCCCCCTGTTCTAACCCCCCTCGTCCCACACCAACACACTCCGAGTCAAAGATACTTTCCGGAATTTATTAACACACAGACAGGTCCTTGGCAGCAAACCAGCACAGATAAGCCATGGCAGCAAACCAACACAGATAAGCCTTGGCAGCAATCCAGCCTGCCAAGCTCACAATTCTGTTCTCCAACATTAGTTCATGCGTTGACTTCTGCAAAAAGGGTGTGTGCACAAGCAGTCCTTTTATAGTCTGGAGAGGAGCCTAATGACACCAGTTGAGTGCAATTACCTCCTGTACTTGTGCAAGTGTTCCTGACGCCTATTAGCTCTTCGGTGCCTGGCATCCAGGAACGACTCACTGCTGGTGTCTGGATCACTCTCCCTTGTCTCCTCCCCACTGGTCCAAGGTTCAGGCACCGCCTGGTGGCCAACCAGCCACTCTGCGCCCTGCTCAGAGTCGGAACCCTGTCCAGGGTCCTCCACATCCTCCAGAGCTGACTCATAGGGCCCCTCGTTGTCGGAGTCTGGTGGCAGCTCCAACGGCTCCTGCTGGGCCATAACACCTCCCTATTATGGGATTCTAGAAAAGCTTACATTATGGGTTAATCCTAGTTTGGGGAGAGGGTGGGGGGAGGGGAATTGCTCTTTGGTTGATTTGGTCTGTTACAGGTTTTGGAGGAATTAGGTGAGGCTTTTAGACAATCAGCTGATAAAATACATTTTACAGGATACTGAAGGAAATTTATGCAATTGATATTAACTATTTATTTGGAGCGGTCTGGAGATGAGAAATGCTCAATGTCTATTCTCATACCAAAGAGTGGAAAACCAAGAAATATGCAAATAACCATTTTATTATTTCTTCATGGAAACAAAACTTTGCTTGAGAAGAATAGAGCTAGTCATGGAGAGAGAAATGCCAGCTGGACAAGCCAATGGGAAAAAATATTAGACATAAAATCACATAGATAATGCAAGTAGGATAAGTATGTGTTGACATTAACATTCTTTAAATATTTAACATTAAATCAAAGTTTCCCTTTGCATCTAAAAAATAATAATAATATTTTGATAGGCGAGAAACAAATGCACACTTCTTCACATAATAATAAATAGAATATGGAGTGGAATGGAAGTAGTAATACCTGAACAACTGTGGAATAATGGTTAACCTGAAGTGAATATCAACTAAGTTCTGATATTTACTCAGCTCAACTGTGCCTTAATACAAGAAAATGGTGTGTTGTTTTGATGTTTGCAGTCCTGAGGATCTGTAGAATTTATTTCTCCCGAAGAGTTGCTACATTTCTGCAAAATGTATAGCCCACATTAGCTTCCTGTGGCTTATTCCATCCTATGCATGGATGCTGCTCCTAATTGGGATGTGTTGCACTTCCGGCTTCAATAAAAACATACATTGTCAATAAAGGAACAGGAGTTATGCGTGCAGGATCAATGTCATGGTATTTATCTGATATTTATCTGAACTTTCTACATATTGGGATGAACGGAAAATGTCATCTTTTATATTTATACTGTACAAGGATTCTCTTTAGTTTATTCTCCAAATCTTATACATACACACTTTCAATCTCTCTTTATGAACTGTAAGGGACCTTTCTATTTATTATGAAGTAATCCCTTTTAAAACGTAGAATCATTCCATGTGATTTATGTGAACACTATATCCTGTCCAAGTTCCATAGCAATAAGGAAGAAAGGTATACTTTGATTGATTGCAGTGGAGGAAAAGTAGTATTTATACAGCTCATTCTGTTCAAATATCTTGAGTTTTATTTACTATATTTTGATTGGTTGGCAAGGCACATGGAAATCATGGAACATGATTCTCTTCCTTGTCTCAGAGCCAGCATGATCACGTATGGATCTAACCAATGTAGATTCAAATTAATATAGGCATGCTGAAATGCCTTAATATTTATTAGGACAATTTATGCTTTTAAATTCCATTAAACATATCCTATATTTCTATTATGTACAGCATATTTACTTCATAGTTTCTATGAACGTCAGAGGGACTACTTCGAAGCAAATTATATAGCACTCTGTGCTTGAAAGTAGAATGGAATGCATGCTATACTATCTATAAAACTTGAGCTGACGTGTTTGCTAAGTTTTCATTGTTTTTTTTAATAATTTATTTATTTATTTATTTGTTTCCAAGACAAACATATATTGTAAAAGGTATATCAGCTGGTTACAAAAAGCTTTTGTGCGTTTCTTCCACCGTCATCAAATATAATTCATATTAATTCAAATATCTTAACTCAAATATTTACTATATTAACCTCATCATACCTCCACTTTTATTTGACTACAGTTATTTAAACATCCTTCATCCTTAAATATACCAAGATTCAATCCATAACCACATGCTGGCATTTCATTCACTTATTTATAAAATCCTCCATTAACATTAAATCCTCATATCCTGTTTCAGCTAAACATCCATAATATTTAATACCAAAGTTTTCTATTCCTCCATATATATAATTTATTATCATTATCCTTTCTTTACTTAACTATATCCTATATCGTAGCATTTTCCCCCTATTAGTTAAAATTTAACTGTATATGGGTTTATTATGATATTTATTATTGTTATTAATAATCTTTATAGATAGTCCAATAATATTTCTAACCTTCCCTTCTCATATCCAATTATTACTAAGTAATAAGTATTATTAGCTAAGTTTTCATTGTTGTTGGTGTTGCTACTGCTAAACTCTAATAATTACTGTAAGGATTTTAATTACGGAATGATCTCCTCTGAATATATTTGGTAGTTTAGTTTTAGTTTTGAAAGTTTATAGAAATTACATTGGTTTCCTTTGAGAATGTTTATTAATGTATGTGGGTATCTCTTTCTTTTTGCTTCTCTAAAATTTCCAATGAGAATTAACGGATAATGTAGCAGAACATTTTAAAGCATTAAATTAGAAAAGTCCAGCGCTTCATTCTCACATGATCTCAGGCAGGCTAATCTTTCATTCCTATTAGCTGGAACTGTCCATGCATTATAACATTTTCAAACAATGGGCTACTTTCAAACTACTATTATGCACCTTGAGATTTGCAAGAGTCTGTCATTGTAGCTATTCTACTAAAAATAGCTTTAGATCTGCATAGTGTCTGCTTCTTGGTTTGGTATAGCTGGCATCAGTCTTGCCTTGCCAGTCAAAATGTGCTTCCTGTCAGCCTCTGCTTCACTACTTGCTTTCGGCTGCCATTGAAACGGGGAGGGGGAGGCATGGTATTTGGGTGGGGAAGTTTTCAGTACAGGAGTGATTGTAAAAAGAGAGTTTTGTTCTCACCATCTACTGCGCATGCTGCAGATAGTGGATTTGCCGCCAAGGCCAACTGTCCGGCATACCAACCTGATGATGCTTTTTGAAGATGACACCCACATGACACCTGAGGGATGTGCAGATTGGACTGTGGGATGGGGTTACCATGGGGAGGGAGTTGGGTTCACATATTGATAGCGATGATTACGCGCGCTTTTGCCTCAGATCTTGCTTTGCTTAGCTGCTACCTACTCATGACCAGTAAAAGTACTCTTAATTCTGCAAAATGGAGTTGAGTGGTTTCTTTCTTGGTTGCTGAGAGAAGCTGCCTTGACATCCCTTCCTTCCTCTTTTATCTTCCTGAGAACTGTGGGGATGGGAGGTTGTTGCCTGAGAAGTTTTCATAAACCATTTTCTTGATCTGGGCTTAAGTCTTGTTCAACTGGTTGTTGATTCACAGTAATGACTTTATATGTCTTTCAGCTGCAACATACATAGATGCATGGAGGACAAAATGGAACCTAACTAGACCTCGTCTCTCTCATGCCACAAACACAAGTTTCCTTAATGCCTTCTGAGAACAACCCTCCTAAAATGAGCAGAACTACCATATCTCCATTGTTGCCAGATCTATCCACAGAACTGCTTCATCAGTTCTGTCAGACCAGTTTACAGATATTCCAGGAAAGCAATGAAAATGTTGCAAATCAACCAAATAAATAAACATAAGAACAAAAAAAAAATTCTAATCAATCTTTCTTTCATTCTTTCAGTTCTGACTTGGAAAATAGGTCCAAGGATGGTCCAGACATTCCACCTCTTAGCCTGGGGGGCGAAACCATAGACCCCTCAGAGAGGGTCCGCAACTTGGGTGTCCTCCTGGATCCGCAGCTGACATTAGAACATAATCTGTCAGCTGTGACCAGGGGGGCTTTTGCCCAGGTTCGCCTGGTGCACCAGTTGCGGCCCTACCTGGACCGGGAGGCACTTCGAATGGTCACTCATGCCCTCGTCACCTCAAGACTGGATTACTGTAACGCGCTCTACATGGGGCT
This sequence comes from Thamnophis sirtalis, assembly GCF_051295495.1. Taxonomy (NCBI): domain Eukaryota; kingdom Metazoa; phylum Chordata; class Lepidosauria; order Squamata; family Natricidae; genus Thamnophis; species Thamnophis sirtalis. The sequence goes on from NW_028261388.1 coordinate 71,291,629, forward strand.
GCCCTTGAAGAGTGTTCGAAGACTACAGTTGGTCCAGAATGCAGCCGCGCGAGCGATACTGGGTGTACCTAGATACACCCATGTTACACCCATCCTCCGCGAGCTGCACTGGCTCCCTATTGGTCTCCAAACGCGCTTCAAGGTGCTAGTCTTTACTTTTAAAGCCCTACATGGTTTAGGACCTGGCTACCTGAGAGACCGCCTTCTGCCACATACTTCCCAATGACCAATAAGATCTCACAGGTTGGGCCTCCTCCGGGTGCCGTCGGCCGGACAATGCCGGCTGGTGGCCCCTCAGGGGAGGGCCTTCTCTGTAGCTGCGCCGGCCCTGTGGAACGATCTACCCATAGAGATCCGGACCCTTACCACTCTCCTGGCCTTCCGAAAAGCCACCAAAACCTGGCTGTTCTGGCAGGCCTGGGGCTGATGATTAATGTCCAGCCCCACTTAGATAGAGTGGATGGTGTGGAATTTTTATTAATTGTATTTTTATTCTTAAATTTTAAATGTTTTTATCTTGCTCTGTAAGCCGTCCAGAGTCCCACGGGATTGGGCGGCATACAAATTCTATTAAATTCTAAATTCTAAAATAATCTCTGGAAATCACTTCTGGTGTATTCACAGTGTACATTGTGTGCATTGTTTCTCTTTATATGTGTCATTTTGACATATATGGTAATCCTGGAAAGCATTTTTAAGAATACAAACAAATAATAAAAGTTTGTCCATGGCTTCTAGTTGAGAAAGCACTTTACTACAAACAAGGACAATACACTGAAGCCACTAAAGAGAAATGAAAGGTAGAGTGGCAAACTCAGTTTTTTTTCAGTGTAGTCCAGATTTCAGGGTAGCAGTGAAACACAAATTGCTTAGTGAATGAAAGTTTTATACAGCTAAGTTGTATCATTAGGTATCAGCCAGAGGTGGGTTCCTACCAGTTCGCACCTATTCGGTAGAACTGGTTCATCAAATCTACCGAACCGGTTAGAAGAGGTTCCCCCAGTGGACCCGGAAAGCAGGCCACACCTACAGAAGAGATTCCAAGATTTTTTGAAACCCACCACTGGTCATTGGATATGATTATTCTACACTATCATGCTCATATTTATAAAACTCAGTGCCTCTGTGAAGGGTAAGGATGACTACTGCGTTTGTGGTGCAATCAGAACATAGCGTGTGTTGAAGTTGTTTTAACGCAAACCAAAGATGCCTTTTAAAAAACAAGTTTACATCATATTCTTATGCATGCCAGTGCTGTGCGTGAGGTAATTTAAGGTGGTTCTGACAAGTGTCATCGGCATCTTCATATCCGGTCACATGGGTGGCAAGCCACTCCCATCTGGTCACATGGGCAACAAGCCACTCCCACAAAGGAGGCCACACCCACAGAGTAGGTTCGAACAATTTTTGAAACCCACCACTGGTATCAGCTATATAGAAGGGGCCAAACCTGGTTGTGGTGCTTCTGAAAATACAGCTGGAATTGCTGGTTTTTTTGGGGAGGGGGGTGGATTAAAAATGCACCCTGTGATAAAAACACACAAATACACTCCTATGTTTCTTTTTAATTAAAAGACTACATTTGGAAAGACTTTGTTTGTAAGGACGCATGTTAAGTACACAGTGCAAACAGCTAAGGTGATTCAGAAAAACAATCTATGCTGATGAGAGTAATTGCATTTGGAGGTTATTTTGAGATGGCTGGTGCGTCTGGGAAGTGAATCAGTCTCATGGATTCTTCTTTGCTGCAGCAATTGGTGGGGAGGGCAATTCAGCCTTGGTTTTAAGCCTTGATGTTCGGAACCCAGCAATACAATATGAAGACATGGGGCTTTTTGCAGTTTGAGCTGCACACAATCTCCCCTCCAAGTATTGTGACAACGTAAAAGCCCATTTGTCTGGTACCAAGATTTACTGTCATCTGTACTTTCTGTTGGTCAAAACAAAGTATTCCATTCCACCTATGCATTCCCCAAAGCCCACACAGATTTAATTACATTGGATGGGAATTTATAGTATGAAGCTAGCAAAGGTTCTATTCTTAATAGAACCATTTGTTTGCCTCTTCCTTAGTTAGGATTTTTCTGCCTGGTAAATTTATTTTAACAGGTCTACTTATCGTGGGTCAATAGTTTTTGATGAAACATCAGTGTAATTTTTTCTTCTTCTATTTCAATCCCTGTTTTTTGACTTTATGATTTTGGGATGTATTTAGCATTGTTGTTACACTGAAAGATAGTATAAATGCTTTTTTTCAGGAAAATTTCTGCTTGTTAAATGAGTGTCATTCCAAGAGTGTTATTTCAGGTACTTGTTTTGTACAAACAAAACCCTGTGTAATTGAGCCCTTTATCAATAATTAAGCTCCTTTTGATCTAATTTTAATAAATTTAATAAAATAAATAATAAAACAAGTTCATTGTGATTACCTTAATCCTGTTTTTTTAGTGGGAATTTGTAATGAATGACAATCTTGTGGATTATATGATTCAATTCCTGTAGGATATCTATTAATGGATCACATATGTTATTAATGTTTTGAAATTTAGTTGGATGAAGCTATACTAGCCACCTTTTTTAAACTCTAGTTTCATTTTTCTGTATGCTATGTTCATAATCAGTGCACAGCTTTCCTGTAATTTTCCTTGCATTTAAAAATCCTGCTGAGATAAAATGTCCTGGGAATACTGCAAAATATGCCATCCATCTGCTCAAAAGTAGCTTGTTTTTTATTGGGCGTGCAAGAGGGAAATAAGATCAAATAATCAGTTCATAGTTAGAAACTCTTATCAAAGTTATTTAGTATCTCACGTATGCAAAGGGGTGCCACACAGATTTGGAAAGAGGAAGTTTTGTTAATGGTCTGATAGCTGCTACTAGCTTAGAATATGAGAAAATTATTAATGTATATAATATTGTACAGTGAATGTGAAAGAAGACTGTATTGTCTTTGGTATAGCATCAGGGGTGGGTTTCAACCAGTTCGCGGCGGTCCCTGCGAACCGGTTGGTCGCCGAACCCGGAAGTAAGTAACTTCCAGGAATGGCGAAGGGTGCGCCCGCCCGCCCGCGGTCCTTACCCGGTTTTGACGAGTTCTGCGCTTCCACGCATGCGCAGGATGCATACAGCGCCTGCGCGATCATCCAGGAGCAGCTGGAGCGTCACGCAGACGCTAGTACGCATGTGTGCACCGCGCGCGTGCACGAGGACGCCGCCGGCCCCGTTCCAACCGAACCGGTTGGAATGGGGCGAGAAACCCACCCCTGTATAGCATAGTAGGATTTCGTTAATCCAGGGGATTATTCTACCAGGAATTTAGCATAAACTTTTATTATGTTCAATAGTCTTGTTTGCTTTATAGAGCCTTGTGAAGGAGAACATTTTGCTGGATTGCAGCTAAATTATGTACAGCAGTCACAGCAACAGTTTTGCATTTCAATAGCAATAGCACTTAGACTTATATACCACTTTACAGTACTTTACAGCCCTCTCTAAGCCGTTTACAGAGTCAGCACATTGCCCCCAACAATCTGGGTCCTCATTTTACCCACCTTGGAAGGATGGAAGGCTGAGTCAACCTTGAGCCAGTGAGAATTGAACTGCTGGCAGTGGGCAATGTTATGGAAGGAAGGGAGGGGAGGAGGGAGGAGAAAAGAAAGAGCAATAGCAATAGACTTATATGCCATTTCATAGTGCTTTACAGCCCTAACTGATTGATAGAGTCAGCCTCTTGCCCTCAACAATCTGGGTCCTCATTTTACCCACCTCGGAAGGATGGAAGGCTGAGTCAACCTTGAGCTGGTGAGATTCGAACTGCCAAACTACTGGCAGCAGAAGTAACCTGCATTCTAACCACTGTGCCACCAAGACTCAATTGAAGTAGAATTGATTTCTCTTTCACTTTATTTCCTTGAATATTAACATAAGCACTATCTTTATTTTATATTAATTGGATGTGATTTTTATTATAAGGTTCAAGAAGATTTTGTTAATATAATTGCCAGCTTTATTGTGCAATTCTTATCTGAAAAGTGATCAAATTTATGTATAAAGCTTTATCATCTGTAAAAATCAGAGGATAAACTCTTAAGTTACAAATGCTTTTAATTAGCAAATAATTGCCTCCCTATTTTTTCTCAAAATTAGGTATGTTAACCATAAGTAGGTCCCAAGCTTTAAAAAAAGAACTGTTAAGTCTTTTTTTTTTAATGAACAAGAACTAAATAGGCCCTACCCAATTAGAAACAAACTAATATTTCTGGGTTAGAAATATTGCATGAGAGGGATGGAGAGGCAGCCATCCTTATTGAATTACATATAGTTCTGTACTATGCCAGGTAGCCTTCTTCCTTCTGTCAAAGATTTCTTGCAATCACATAGATAGTGGTTCTGACGTCTTGTACATTACTACTTTAACAATATCTCATAAAATACCCTTTTTTAAAAAATCATTACAGTGGTTTCATCCACTTCTCCTCTGTGTAAATCTGACATTAATTGCCCTTCTGTAAGCTGTACTTCAGATTTACGGTCTTGCCTTTTTAATTAGCCAGATGAAAACTTTCCATTCAGTTGGATTTATAGGAAGAGCTTTGCAGACTTCCTTGTTAATCAAGTTTTAAAACATAGACTGATCATGGAACTGATTCTATAGAGCAGTTATTTATTACCAGCGATAGTATACTAATAACATTTTTTAAAAAAGGCATATGAAAGACAAGGTTGATCAAAAGCTCTTTCAAGTACATACAAGTACTTTCAATGAGTATCCATATTTCATGTGTTACTGAAGCATAATGAGAACTGTTGCCAGCACTGAAGTGCATCCTTTATCTCATATATCTCAGATATATACAAACCACAGAATCTTAGATATTTGAATTTATCATGAGGATAGCAAGCTGTTAATGTTCAAAAGCATATTTTTCCTCTTCCCATCCCTTCCTTAATTACTTGTAAATGTGCATTGAATGTAAGAGGCCGATAATAGGATGAATGATCCATATATATTGTTTTCTCAGTGTAATGATCTCCAAATGTATTGGATTTCAGTTTCATTAATCTTTAACTGGAATGAAGGTACTGTATATGTAATTTTTATCATTTTTTGATGTAAGTCCTGTATCTATATAATACTGTTGGTAGAGCAGATATTGGTCAAGCAATTATTATCAGTGCACAGACCCACAAGGCATATATCTATCGTACTTCTTCCCGGGATGATGCTACCTTCATTGATAAACTATAGCAATACTACAAATTTTTCTTGCAGCATTAAGATGTCCAATAAATATTTTATCTCCAGCAATAAAGATGCAAATATTCTAGAAATCAAAATCCCAACTGATTTACCATTTCCTGTTGCTTCAGTTACGACAGAAAACCTGGGAGGTTAATAGGATTGTCCAAAATGTATTGACATATCATTCCATTATGCTTTGTTTTTTCAGAAGATTATTTTAAAGAGTTATTGTATGCTATATCAGGTTTAAAAACATTCACCAAATGAATTATTATAGACTGGGTTTTTTATAAAGTGCGGGTCATTTTAGTATAATCCCAATTTATCCTTTCACATCAACATTCAAAATGAAATGAGAAAATCAAATAGGAATTGTATCATAACTCCAAGTTTCCATTCTTAATCAGTCACTGTCAAGTTAGAATCCATCAGCATAAATGTGAAGTTAAGTGGATTATTTATATCCCAAAACGCATTGCTATCCACCTGCTTATATTAAGTGCATTTACCTCTTTAAAGCCAGTCTTCCTACTTAAAAGTAGCTTTGGAGATTTTTCTCTTGCCCTTTTTTTATTCTAGTTCTCTTAAATAATGTAGAGCCAAGGTGGCGCAGTGGTTAAATGCAGCACTGCAGGCTACTGCTAGATCAGCAGTTCAGCGGTTCAAATCTCACCGGCTCAGGGTTGACTCAGCCTTCCATCCTTCCGAGGTGGGTAAAATGAGGACCCAGATTGTTGGGGGCAATATGCTGACTCTCTGTAAACCGCTTAGAGAGGCCTGAAAGGCCTATGAAGCGGTATATGTCTACTGCTATTGCTATATGTAATAATTATCAATAAATTGACATATTTCTAATTGCTAATACTTCAATGTTCTCATAATCTATAAAGAAGCAAAAAAGTATAACTACAATAGATATAAAAGTTCTATGCACCCCTGTTAAAATGTCAGGTTTTGAGATGTAAAAAAATCAGACCAAGATAAATCACTTCAGAATTGTTTCTAATTTAAATATAACTTATAAACTATACAATTCAATTGAAATAGAAAATAACCTGAAATCTTTCAGGGGGTAAATAAAAATTATTAATAGACTCAGTAGTTACAGGATAATCAACTGCCTAAAATACCATTTTGTAACCACTTTGGAGAATATGCTTCCAAATCATCTTTGCAGCATAAATTGCAAACCTTGGTGAGCTTATTAACTCACTTTTATTAAATTTGTAACAACTTTATTCCAAAACGTGATTAATCAAACTTAGTCCTCATTATATTATCTATTTACATTGGATGTGATTTGTCAACTATAGTTACGACAGCAACAATGTAAAGTAATAAGCTTTTTTATAATTTACAGTATGAGTACAATCTTTATGCTCACTGACAAATTATGAAGGACATTTCAAGCACTGGTTAGCATAAAGAATGTACTGATATTCTTCTGCTTAATCACTTCTATTTGGTTCCTTCTCCCAGCAGAAATACTGTAGCTAAATGAATTTAAAAATATTCCTAGTTTATTTAATGTGTTTTCCAAATCAGAACATTTAGCTTTTTCTTCTCCTGTCCAGATATAAATGGATGCCAGAAAATAAGAACAACAAAATTACTGGTTAGGACAGGAATAAGGTTGTTTGATCATCCCTCTAAGTAACCATGTTCACATACATGAGCTCAACTCATAGGTGGGTTTAAATAGGAACAATTGAGCAGCTGGCATACAAATTGATATCTCATTTTAGAAAATTATTGTACCGGACAAGTTACTTTTTATTTTACATTGGCATTTTGTGTGTGGTTCAGTAGTTTTTCAGCTATAAGTGCACAAATATTTCTGCAAAATCCTCTGTATAATATATGCAGAGAGAAAGCTTGGATTGTTTATAAATCTACATTGAAAAATATTCCACCAAAATTGCCTTAAATAATTTTTTGCATAGTAATGTCTTTCTCTGAAAATTTGCACACCTATCTGCATTCCCATATGCTACTCCCTCAGAATTCTCAAAACTTCATAACCCTGGAATTGAAGAGAATCAGGGATCAAAAATATGTAACGAAAGATGGATACCACAGTTATGGATGTTGCTCTCTTATGAGAAGTGTTAGACTCCCTACATTAAATAAAAGGTACGCTTGTGTGTAATGTGATTCCAAATGTTGGATCAAATAAAATTGCAAACCTTATTTTTTACACAACATGGTAAAAAATTTCAAACAAGAGAATAATGCACGAAAGTACAGTTCTCTCAATGGGGTAAATTCACGAAAATCTGAGAGCATTTAACAAAATTGCAAGGTTTCAAACATTTTTCCTATTTTAAGTTTTGGCATGTATACCTGAAAAATCACTGAACATTAGGTGAACACATTACATATCTTAGAAGTATACTTCAAATGTGGAAAAAAGATTATAAACGTCAGCGTTCTCTTTCAATTGACAGTCCCTGCAGCCTGCCTGAAGCAACTCCAGGTCACATGAGGCCTTTGTCCTTGAAGCAACTTCAGAAAATGCTCTTCCATGGTCTCTGCAGCCCCTGAAAACCACACGAAAGCACAGCCTGTTCTTGCCTGACTTTCTGAGGCCCAGGAAGTTGCATGAGAGCACCTATCCTCACACAGACGCAGCAGCCTCTGAAAATTGTGGAAAGAATGTGACATACCTTAAAAAACAGTTATCGTCAGGTGTTGGTGAATGCTGTGTCCCCCAAACATTGCAGCATGTCACTTGTGACATTCATGTCCTAGATTCGTCATCATTGTATTAGTATATATTCAGTCAGATCAATAAAAACCACTGGTCCCATTGATGACTAACGACAGTACTACATTGTTTCCTTTGTCTGTGGATGTGCACCCACAACAGTGGTGGGATTCAAATAATTTAACAACCGGTTCTCTGCCCTAATGACCAACTGGGTAGGCGGGGCTCAGTGTTCATGTGACTGGGTGGGCGTGGTCAACTCAACATCACTCACGCCAATGGGCGCTTTGCCTTAGCTGTTTACAATGTAATAAGGGTTAACCGGAGAGGCAGTTTCTGTAAGCAGGGCAATAAAGATTAGGCTAGAAACAACACCAGAATGTTTCCTTCCTGCCTTCCTTACAGGATTAGCCCTGTAAAGTGGAAAAAAACAAAATGGGATTTCTTCCAACAACTGGTTCTCCGAACTGCTTAAAAAGTTAACAACCGGTTCTCCCTGAATAGGTGTGACCTGTCTGAAACCCACCACTGACCCACAAGGCTTAACAAATGTAGTGATTAGTATTTTTTTTCAAATGCTGAAAGATTAACCTGAAAAGTTATATACTTAGTTTATCCCCAGACATACAATTCAACCATTTTACAGCTAGTTTTGCCATTCTTTATCTGTGTCTAATAGCAATAGCAGTGAGGGTTGAACCATTGTGTTTTTGCAGCAGCATTTTGCTACTATTTGCTCAAAACCCACATGCGGGGATACTTACTTAATCCTGCCACAGGTCTCTCCCCGTCTCACACACACTTTTGCTGTGGCCCAGCAGGAGCCGATGGAGCTGCCACCAGACTCCGACAGCGAGGGGACCTATGAGTCGGCTCTGGAGGATGTAGAGGACCCTGGACAGGGTTCCGACTCCGAGCAGGGTGCAGAGAGGCTGGTTGGCCACCAGGAGGCGCCTGAGCCTTGGACCAGTGGGGAGGAGAAAAGGGAGTGTGATCCTGACGTCATGCATTGGAGCAGTGGGGAGGAGACAAGGGGGTTGGTCCTGGATGCCCGGCAATGGAGAACTAATAGGCGTAAAGAACAGTTATGCAGTTACAGGAGATAATTGCCCTCAGCTGGTGGTAATTAGGCTCCTCTCAAGACTATAAAAGGAATGATTGTGCACACGCCCTTTGCAGGAGTCAACGTATTCACGAGCTGGAGAACTCTCATGGCTAGCTTGGCAGGCTGGATTGCTGCCAAGGTTAGTCTGTGCTGGATTGCTGCCAACGTCTTGTCTGTGCTGGTTTGCTGCCAAGGCCTGGACTGTGCTGGATTGCTGCCAAGATCCTGTCTGTGTATTAATAAATCCTGGAAGTATTTTTGTCTGGGTGTGCTTTGGTGTAGGACGAGGGGGGTCAGAACACACTTTAGTTGTGATGAACAGAGATGGGGAGAGGAGAGATGTATTGGTTCCACTGGGATTACTAGGTGCATGTACATGAGTAGTTAAAGATGTACACTCATCCTGCTCACACTTTGCCTATTTACTGTAGATACAACCTTGTAAAAATTGTTTGGAATGAACACCACTTTTCCTATAGATAAAACAGTTATACCAAGATCCTTGGATTAAAGAGGGAATTACATGCATAACATTCAGTTTTCTTGAGCCTTTGATTTATTCTGCATTTAAAGCTGGGTACAAATGTTTTGAGTCTCAACAGCATTATAATAATTTCCAGAATTAAAAATGGTACAAAAAGAGTCGCTAAAACATATTCTCCTTCACCCATACCGTTACAAATGTAATAATAATAGACTTTTAAAAAAATCTTTCTTCACGTGGATTTATGGAATTCACTATCACCAGATGCTAAGGCTGCAGCTATCTGAAAGAATGAGAAAAGTCATGGTACATCTATAAATAATTATAAGACTTGATAAGCAGGACCTGTCACACAATGTATAAGTATATCTTCACCTCCCATAGAGTGCTCTAGAACAGCTGGGCAGTCATGAATAATCTACAGGTGAAACTCGAAAAATTAGAATATCGTGCAAAAGTTCATTTATTTCAGTAATGCAACTTAAAAGGTGAAACTAATATATGAGATAAGACTCATTACATGCAAAGCAAGATAGTTCAAGCCATGATTTGTCATAATTGGGATGAACTTTTGCATGATATTCTAATTTTTCGAGTTTCACCTTTATAAGGAGCTCCACCAGTGAAGGAATTTTTTCTCAGCCTTACTTCTCACAGGGACAGCAATGATAGCTACAGCCCTCCTCATGCTCCACTGCTGGATTCAGATTCAGAATCAGATTTAATTTATTTGTATGCCGCCCTTCTCCGGGAGGGACTCAGGGCGGCGAACAACTCAAAAGGGGAAAGGGGATACAAACACAATACATATAATTAAAATACACAAGAGTCATACGGCCATACAAGTCGAGAGGGGAGGGGAACTCATCAACCCCAGGCCTGCCGGCACAGCCAGGTTTTGACGGCTTTCCGGAAGGCCTGGAGAGGGGTGAGGGTCCGAATCTCCGCGGGGAGTTCATTCAGGAAGTGTGATGTCCCCTTCGCTTGTTTGTCTGGCGCAAATTAGAGCAGGAATCTTAACCTCAAATTGTATCAGGGGCAGCATGAAACTACTTCATTGTGACACCAAATATTTTTCATGCATAAGCACAAAAATCATTTTAATCATTATACTCTGATCTGTAATCTGAAGCTGTGCAGATGTTGCTCAATTGCAACTCCATCAACCCCAGCCAGTCTAGGAAAAGGCAAAGGATGTGGGGCATTTTAGCTCAGCACTATTAGAGAACCAAATCTGTCTGCTGCAGATGGACTATCAGGAAAGCTGTTTTCAAGGAAGTATAAGCAGATTTAGAGCTGGCTTGGTGACAGGGAAAGAGTGAACACTAAGAGGAAGAAAAAATTGCACAGAACTGAGAAAGAAATTTATTTATTTATTTATTAGACTTATATGCCGCTTCATAGGGCTTTCAGCCCTCTCTAAGCGGTTTACAAATTTTTTAGCAAATTGAGTCAGCAACTTGCCCCCACAGTCCGGGTCCTCATTTCACCCACCTTGGAAGGATGGAAGGCTGAGTCGACCTTGAGCCGGTGAGATTTGAACCGCTGAACTGCAGATCACAGTCAGCTAAAGTGGCCTGCAGTACTGCACCCTAACCACTGCGCCACCTCGGCTCTTATCCTAAGTAACCCCACCTTGATATTGTTTAGTATTAAATGGGACAAAGAAATTTAGACAGACTTTCAAGATTCTGTTAGTCTAGATCAGGGGTCCCCAACCTCCAGTCCGTGGATCGACACCGATCCGCGGCATGTCAGCAACCGGCCCATGCAAACAAGCAAAGCCCCATCTGTGGAATGCAGGCAGCATGTAAAAGCACATCACCTCTGGTCCATGGGAAAACCTCTCTTCACGGAACTGGTCCTTGGTGCCCAAAAGATTGGGGGCCATTGGCCTAGATTACTATAATAAACAGCATTCTTGGGATCCCTGCCATGCCTGTTTCTTGACTGCCTTATACTAAAATGTTGACAGGAAGGCACACTTAATTCCTGCCTCCAGTCAAATTTCTATGCTTTTTGCTGTTGGGAGCAAAATTGCTTCCCCCCCTCCCCCCTCAATTTGACAAGGTTGTTGAAGCTCATTGCTTCTGCCTCCTTAGCCCCTGAGAAGCTCCTTCCAGAATTTGCCTTGCAGGATTTATTTGTTTGTTTGTTTATTTGTATCCCGCTTTTATTGTTTTAACCAACAATATAAGATGGCAAATATATCCAATACACCTCTCCCTACCCATTTTCCCCACAACAACAAGGTCAGTTGGGCAGAGAAAGAGCCTGGCTCAAAATTATCCAGCTGCCTTCAGGCTAAAGTGAAACTTGAATTCATGGTCTCCAGCTTTGTAGCCTGGTATCTTAACCCCTAGAACAAAGTAGAATAACCTGCCCACCTCTCTCCCCCCAAAAGTACCTGAGCTACACCATGTCCTTTCATTAGTAGAAGCTTCCAGACCACTTCTCCCTTAGTGTGGTGTTGTGGCCCAGCAGGAGCCGTTGGAGCTGCCACCGGACTCCGACAGCGAGGGGCCCTTTGAGTTGGCTCTGGAGGATGTGGAGGACCCTGGACAGGGTTCCGACTCCCAGAGGCTGGTTGGCCACCAGGAGGCACCTGAGCCTTGGACCAGTGGGGAGGAGACAAGGGAGAGTGAGCCGGAAGCCAGTAGTGAGTTGTTCCTGGATGCACGCCATCAAAGAGCTACTAGATGTCAGGAACAATTACGCAATTACAGGAGGTAATTGCACTCAGCTGATGGTCATTAGGCTCCTCTCCAGACTATAAAAAGGCTACTTGTGCACACGCCCCTTTTTGCAGAAGTCAACACAGAATCGAATGTTGAAGAACTTTGTATGAGCTTGGCAGGCTGGATTGCTGCCAAGCCTTATCTGTGTTTATTGCTGCCCGAGCTTGTCTGTGCTGGGTTGCTGCCAAGGACCTGTTTGTCTGTTAATTAAATGCTGTAATTTATCTCTGGCTCAGGGTGTGCTTTGGTGTGGAACGAGGGGGATCAGAACAGTGTGGAAAGGCCTTTTAGGATACTGCTGCAAGTTTCTTACTGTTTGCTTGGTTTTTCTCCCCCTTTTGGTGGGGGGGGGGGAGAATAGGACTTTTTCACATGATAGCTTTATTCCCTCCCAAATCTCAGGTATGACATTTGTATAGGGGGGGAACCAAAAAGTGGAATTTATTGCTCAATCTCTCCACTCTCCTTCACCAAGTACCATACTTGGGAACATACCACAAGTAACCCACTGCTAGGGTTATGTTGCAACCCATGAAGCCTCATAATGGCTTCATTTCACTGTGTCTAGCTGGACTGGACAAAGACAAATCCAGGGAGAGGAAAAAAGTGATGCCTCCTGACTGCTTGCCTACCTGCGTCCCTCCCTCCTGCCTGCCTGCCTTGCCTGCCTGCCTGCCTGGTATTCACAAATTCTGTTCCCCTAACCACACCCATTCCAATGAAAAACGGATGGAAGGCTATGAATAAAGTACTGAAAAGTAAGAGAGCAAGCTCATGGCTAGTGTTGTAGATAGTATGAATGTATCAAGCATATGTAGGCTATGGAAAATGAGCCAGCAGGCCATTTGTGGCCTCCTGACTGGAAGCGACCTTCAAACCTCCCCCCAAGATGCTCTTTCTTACTTAGCAGACCTGTTTTTCCACCATATCTGTCAGAATTCTGCATCTGAATTTGTTGTTAAGAGTTAAAATAGCTAAATATCACCAGGATTAGTTTATTTTTGAGAAGCTGAGAAAAGACACATTTATGTTTGCCTTGTAATCTTTCTAGAAAACTCTTCATGTTCACTATTGGAAACAGTGAGTGTTGGGGGTTTTTTGACCCTATGTAGCAAAGTGCTTTTTCTGTGTTTGTTTCTGAGTTAAAAGATGATTAGTTCTGGATCAAAACGCCCCTTGTGATCAAAGCCTATGATCCTGGGATCAAAGGGATCTCTGTCTCCTCTCCAATATGCATATCCATTGACCACTTTGGAAGGTTCTCTGCTTGCTATTTGAGAGATGAAAGCTTTGTCTAAAAGTAAGAAATCGGAAAATGACACAAAAATATTTCAAAAGCCTCGATTGATCAATTTATTTCTATTGCATGTGCTTAGAGGTTTTTTCTTTGAAGGGAATATTTAATAGAAATGACACATTTTCCAGCAATAGACAGCACTGGACAAAAGAACAGGTTAACCTAGGTCTTCACATTCAAGATATCAAAGGTGGAGAATGCCTTCTGGTTCAGACTGGGAGCTTCACTAGCTTGCATTGCTGCTGACAAAATGACTTTGAATGTTAGTTGCTGAGCAACAACAGTGCTCCAATATGATTGGGCTCAAATTTTATCTATTGGTTTCTGTTGTGGCCCAGGAGGAGCCGTTGGAGCTGCCACCAGACTCTGACAGCGAGGGGCCCTATGAGTCAGCTCTGGAGGATGTGGAGGACCCTGGACAGGGTTCAGACTCAGAGCAGGGTGCAGAGAGGCTGGTTGGCCACCAGGAGGCGCCTGAGCCTTGGACCAGTGGGGAGGAGACAAAGGAGTGTGAGCCTGAGGTCAGCAATGAGTTGTTCCTGGATGCCCGGCACCGAAGAGCTAATAGGTGTCAGGAACAGTTGCGCAGTTACAGGAGGTAATTGCACTCAGCTGGTGGTCATTAGGCTCCTCTCCAGACTATAAAAGGACTACTTGTGCACACGCCCCTCTTGCAGAAGTCAACGCAGGAATTAATGTCGGAGAACATTATTGTGAGCTTGGCAGGCTGGATTGCTGCCAAGCCTTATCTGTGCTGTATTGCTGCCCAAGCTTGTCTGTGCTGGTTTGCTGCCAAGGACCTGTCTGTCTGTTAATTAAATGCTGTAACTTATCTTTGGCTCGGAGTGTGTGTTGGTGTGGGACGAGGGGGGTCAGAACAGGTTTCCAAATAAACAGCTAGTTTGCCACTGTGGGAACTAATTCAGCTGGTTTTTGCTCTAAGCAAGCATGTTTTCCCTTATATTCTTAAAATCTTAATCACTGTCTGAACATTGTAGTCTAGCAGCAAATGTGCCATTAATAAAAAAAAAACATGCATTGCATGGTATTTCCTATCATAAACAGAGATGACTGCATCTTCAATGACTGCATCTCTAGGGATTCCTCTGTTAAAGTACTGAGGTTTGCAGATGGTACAACAATCACTGGTCTCATTCTAGACCAGTGTTTCTCAACCTTGGCAACTTGAAGATGTCCGGACTTCAACTCCCAGAATTCCCCAGCCAGCAAACGCTGGCTGGGGAATTCTGGAAGTTGAAGTCCGGAGATCTTCAAGTTGCCAAGGTTGAGAAACACTGTTCTAAACAGTGATGAATCTGCATATAGACGGGAGGTTGAACAACTGGCCTGAGGTGCAGCCAGAACAATCTGGAGTTGAACATGCTTAAAACTGTAGATGAGAGTGGTTTTAGGAGGAGCCCTTCTAGTAATAGCAGTTAGACTTATATACCGCTTCATAGGGCTTTCAGCCCTCTCTAAGCGGTTTACAGAGTCAGCATATTTCCCCCAACAACAATCCGGGTCCTCATTTTACCCACCTCGGAAGGATGGAAGGCTGAGTCAACCCTGAGCCGGTGAGATTTGAACAGCCGAACTGCAGAACTGCAGTCAGCTGAAGTAGCCTGCAGTGCTGCATTTAACCACTGTGCCACCGAGGCTCTGTTCTATTCTAGAATCCTGTAAAGCTTTGGTTCTATAATCTCCCAGGACTTGAAATGGACTCCTAACATTAGAACCATCATTAAAAAGGCACTACACAAAAGGCAGAAATGTTCTTTCATCAACTCAGGAAGTTTAGCCTACCCCGGGAGCTATTGATACAGTTCTACAGAGAAATTATTGGGTCTGTCATTTGTACTTCTATAACTGTTTGGTTTGGTATAGAAACCAAACAGGACAGGTATAGACTCCAACAAATAGTAGGACTCCAGAAAAAACAATTGCAACCAGCCTGGCTTCCATAGAAGACCTGTCTATTGCATGGGTCAGAAGGAGGGCTGAGAAAATATCTACAGACTCCTCATATCCTAGACATAAACTGTCTCAACTCTTTCCCTTGAGTGCCACTATAGGACATTATATGCCAAAACAACTAGACACACAGACCAGGGGTGGGTTTCAACCGGTTCGCGGCGGTCCCTGCGAACCGGTTGGTCGGCGAACCCGGAAGTAAGTAACTTCCGGGAACGACGAAGGTCCCACCCACCCGCCCGCGCTCCTTACCCGGTTTTGATGAGTTCTGCGCTTCCACGCATGCGCAGGACACATACAGAGCCTGTGCGATCGTCCAGGAGCAGCTGGAGCATCGCACAGATGCTAGTACGCATGCGTGCACCGCGCGCGTGCACGAGGATGCCGCCAGCCCCGTTCCAACCCAACTGGTTGGAACGGGGCGAGAAACCCACCCCTGACACAGACAGTGTTTCCCCTCATGCTATCACTCCGCTGAACACCTAATTCCCACAGTATTGTCTTATTTCTAAATATATTTACTCATGTTGTATGGCTGTAGTAAAATTCCTTGTGTGTCTTTACCCTTGGGCAATATTTTTCCCACAATTAGTACTATATGTCGTGATAGTGAGAAAATAATAAAATTAGCCCCATTCACTTTACAATTGCCATCACTGTTTCCCATTTAATATATCCTCTGTTGGTACAGATTTTGAAATAAGTACATCCACCTATTTGGGAATTGCTCTGAACTGTAGAGATGATAAAACTCTCAAGTTTGTATTGTCTCATGTTAACCAAAAGTTTTTAAATGTGCTTTTAAATTATGACCGGTATTGTAAGCGTAATTTTATTGTTTTAAGAAATTGGTAGATCTTTCAAGCCTAGTTATTATAACATCAAATTTCATTGTACATATTTACACTGATATAAAATGAAGTCGCTTCCCTGCTTTCCGAAAAGCCGTTAAAACCTGGCTGTGTCGGCAGGCCTGGGGTTGATGAGTTCCCTTCCCCTCTCGACAGGTGTGGTTGTTGGTCATTTTAAATGTCTATTTTGTACTTGTATGTTTCCCTGCCCGTTTAAGTTGTTCGCCGCCCTGAGTCCCTTTTTGGGAATAGGGCGGCAAATAAATAAAATAAAACTTAAACTTAAGCTTGGTAATAATATTCAATGTAGGACAGTTTCCATAATATAGGAACATACAAGGATTGTCAGTCTATAAAACTACTGTGCTTGTTTGATGAATATATCTTTACTACAATTCAACTATTTCCAATGTTTTGATTTTAGTTTCTTTTTCTTTCTCAGCTCTCCGTGAATTCCCTAATGACATCTTTACAAATGAAGATCGGCGTCATGGAGCAGTAATTTTGCATGCTTTCTGTGTGAGTTATCTGCCTACATGCATATTATGTTAGCTGCCTTAAAAGAGATGAAACAGCAAGGGGTAAAATTAATATTGCTTATTCATACCTTAAACGTCTTTAAATGATTAAAGGTTCTAGTTTTCAGTAGGAAAAGTGAAATAACTGTTCCCATCAAAGTTCTGATTCACAGGATGAAACAAAAAAAGCAAATACTGCATGTTTAAAAAGCTGATCAGCCCACTTGAATTGAACTATGGTAGCATCTACTGTATTCTGGCTACGAGGATAATTCAAAGTTTCAGGGTTGAATTCCAGAGAGAATATTGAACTTTGTATCATATGTTTTTTCTGTCATTTCCTGGAAAAATAGTAAATTAATTGCTTATTTGAACATACTTTATCTCTCCCCCGCGCTCTTAATAAACAAAGATCGAGATTGGTGTCCTCCATATGTCTGGATTGATGGTAAAGGTCAATTTGCTGATTACTAATTGCTTTCAGCTTGATTCACACAAAAGAGCCAAGGAGCTAAGACAGCAAAATGAAAGACAGGCAATCGCATTCTATAAAATCTAATATTGTTCCAGGTTCCACACAACCACAACTACTTAGTAGTCCATTGTTTCCTTGGCTAACCAGCTATTGGAACCATTGTCGAAAATGAGAAACTAAAATATCGGCATATCTTAAAGACCATTCAAATGAGAGATATAAACGAGACTGGAAAAAATGGATTGACTATATACAAAACAAATACGGGACTAAGAAATTACAGATAGCCTATTCTTAAGATTAGGAATAATCTAAACTGCTTAAAGTTAGTGCATCAGGAAGAAGCTGAGTTTAATGCAGAGATGTTATTAACTTCTTTTTTTTCTTTCCTTTGTCTTAATATATTTTAGACTGTATTTGTTAAAAACCTATACCGTGTACGGGCTCTGGGAAGTCGGGGGGGAAGGGAGGTGGGCTGTTAGAGGGGAGGGGGGAGGGGGGATATATAGTATGTGTTAGATTTTAAAGTAACACGACTGCACTTGTATACTGTTGCTCTTTAATTTCACTGTAAAAATAGGACAAGCTGAATATATTAATAGATAGTAGAAATACACCGAAGGGAGGAGTAGAGGGATAGAAGAAAGAGGGGTAGAGAGGGTGGGAGAGAGGATGGGAGGGAGGGTGAGAAGGAAGGGAGGGAGTGTACTGGGAGAGAGGAGTGGGAGAGGGGGAGGGGAAGTAGGGTAGAGGGGAATGATCGAGGGAAGATGAAAAATTGGAGGGGGGCAAAAGAAAGGGTGTATGGAGGGTCAAAGAGGTACATTGGGTTTCTATTTTGTGGGGTATTGTTGACAAGAGGAATGGCTGTGTTTATTGTTTAATGTTATATGGCCCCGGTTATGCACAGTATATATGTGACTGTACGAAATGAAAATGTAAAATAAAAACACATTTACAATGGAAGATTAAAAAAAAAGAAAGAAAAAAAAAGAAAATGAGAAACTAAGCTATGTCTATTTTCTGTAATGTTTCTATTATATTCATTTAATTTCTTATCTATTAATATGATAAACTTATGATCTGTAAGAGTTGCCTTATCGAGAGATGTGTGGCATAATAGTAATAGTAATAATAGTAATGATAGTAATAATAGTAATAATAGTAATAATAGTAGTAATAGTAGTAATAATAGTAATAATAGTAATAATATTAGTAATAATATTAGTAATAGTTGTCATCATCATCATCATCATCATCATCATCATCATCATCAGGCTTCAGCAATTATTGATAAGAAAAACAAAATGTGTGGATAATACCTGGAGACAGCAGAAGAGAAAGAACTGGAGAAGGTAACAAAATACAAAGACCTGCAAATAAAAATAGAACAACTGTGGCAAAAGAAAACAAAAGTAGTACCAATAATAATAGGCATCTTGGGTGCAATCCCAAAATAACCAGAGCACCATTTGAACACCATCAGCATTGACAAATTCACCATGAGTCAATTGCAAAAGGCAGCTTCAGTTGGAACAGCTTACATCCTGCGAAGATATCTTTTAAGACCATCAAACATCCACATCCGCCTACCTCAGGTTCCTTGGTGTGATGTCTCCCTTGGACGACTCCCCAGATTCCTTCTTAGAGGTCAAGGGAGGATGGGTACCTTTCTGGTACGGTTGATTAATGGCTCTGAATGGCTGGCAGAAAGAGAATTGGAGGAGGCTTCAGCTGGGGAAAGTTTGCAGTGGCAGACAGCTAATGAAGAGGAGAAGGAACTGCCTTCTGTCCTGATCCAAAAATACACAAGAGCAACGGAGGTCAGCCAGATTATTCGTAAGAAGGCCCCGCCCATCTTGATGGGCTGCTCTGGATAGCTGGCTATTTATGAGAGCAGACAGAGGGAGGCAGTGCTGGGAACAATGTATTGGTTTTCTAGCTATTTGTTTGATTGTCGTGATTCCTGCTTCACCCTGTTTGGAATTGTGCCTTGGAGAGTCTGAACTTTTCTTGCCAAATAAGCTCTCATGTGTGGATTTAAGTTTTGTCTGGTGGGTTTAAGTTTATTTGGTGAAGTTACTTGAGCATCTTTTAATTGCTTTGTGGACTTGGCCTCCTTGTGGCTGGACTTAATTGGGACAGTTTTGAGTTTTGGTGAAGGGAATTGCTGGGGAACATTAATAAACTCACTAAACCACATTTACTTGTGTGTGTGTGAATGAGCAGGGCAGCACAGTTTGAAGGACTTGATAGGTGGACAAAAATACCTGTCTGAACATCTGGCTGTGTGACAAACCATAATTAATAATCCAAGTTTTTGAATAGTGATTTATGAATGGGTTCTTAAAGTTGCTTAACTTTAGGTCAAGTAGGCAATCCTGTGTTAATCAAATGATAATATCCAACCAAAAAGATAAGCCATCACACCAGTCAAAGTTTATGTCTTTTGGTCTTGCCCTTCACAAAAGTCAAATTTGAGGAAGTTGAAGTGTTCAGAACTAGTAATGGCGATGGAGGTACATGTGTAGCGTACATAAAAAGGAACAGACACCAACTTGACTTTTTTGACAGTCCATCCGCACACACACCTGCCTTCTGATACCCAGGGCTGTAGACAAACTCTATTCTTAGCCAAGTTAAGTGAGTTTTTTCAAGACCTGGCCTTGTTGAAGGCTCAGTGGAGTTTTACAGGACTGAATAGAGAAATCCTACAGCAGAATGTTACCATGTTAATACTACCTCCTTTGAATATGAATCAGGGCTTACTTCTTGGGCATTTTTAAGTTAAAGGTTTAGGAAAAAGTTTTAGAAAACAACAAGCAATGTGGTTTGTCAATAACAATTTTAATAGAATTAAAAAAATCATAGTACCTGAAAATTCTCTTTGCAGAATTGCGCAGTATTTGTTAGTCAACTTATTTATGCTTATTTCAGTTCAACAGTCACAAAATACTTACTGGTCACAAGAAATAAAGTGGCTGGTTCTTTATGAAATCATTAGACTTTGTGATGTTTAAGCTTATTAATTTAAGATGGGAGACAATAAAAATTAATACTATATTCAAAGCAAGAAGCCAACGATTAAATGGCTTGCATCTAGTAGAAAGATAATTTTTCAAGACAATATTAATAAAATAAATAAATTGGCTGTACTGTGACATATTAAGTAACAAATATCTAAAAATGCGCTTAAAGAGTAAAGAGATTTAAAAACATAGAAAATATGTAGTTGGTCCACTCATCTCAATGTGATCTATGTTAATTTGCAGCTTTGAATAAAGCAGTCAGATTGGTCTCTGGGCTATTTTTATGTTATTGGGATGAAAATGTTACTTTGTTTTTGATCTTTAGTCAAAATAAATTGGAATGCTTGATTGGTTGACTGATTGATTTAGGCTTTAATTTAGAGCTAGAATTTCGTTCCTACTCTTTCTGCAAAGGACACGCCAGGGATCACTCACCCTTTTTAGCCAATGTTAGCTGTAACACTGAATTGTGATCTTTTATTTTCCAATACAAACATAAATAAATAGCCACATGTATCTCTTTCATCCTAGATCTGCTTATCGAAAAACTAATCCATATAGCAGAACAAATTATAAACTTGCATGCACATTGTGTTTTGAGGTTCTATCTAAATTAAAATCAGCTTTGAAATGCAATAGGAACTAATGAGCTTTCTTGTGAAATGTGTTTCTTTTGAATCAAGGAGGGAATTATAAGAATTTAATTCGTAACTAATAGGCAATTAATTATTACTTGCTTATCTCAACTATCCTTATTAGTTTATGTATTATACATTCTGCTACAAAAGATATGTTTGTATAGCGTTCTTGCTTGCTCTTGAATGTCCACATTAGCATTTATGTAACAGTGAAGCACTATAATAAAACAGAAAACAAAATTAAAATCATCATATAAAAAGCGCTATGAAAAGAACCTAGAAAATGAATCATGGCAGCACTTGAATTGACTTAAAATCAAATAGCCTGGGCTTTCAGTCTCACAGTATGTTTTGTAGGTGGTGATATAATCAGTTATTATCCTCCTTGTCAGGAGTTTGATGTCTTAAATCAGGATTTTAATGGATTTAGTCTGGGATAACAGGGTGAGATATCATAAATGGTGTATACAAAACTCTTGACATTGAGGAGAATCATGATACATTAAGCATTGAATGGCAATAGGAATGGAACATTTTGTTTCTGGAATTTGACTTACCAATTTGTCTGATTAATAGGTCAGTGCTTTCTGGATTCCACTCCATAGCTTTTATTACAGCTGCTCATAATCCTGCTCTGATCTAGGCGTTTATCTTTGCCGGTCTGGCCAGATCTGTTTTGATAACTATATCAAGTCCTGGGTCAAAAATATCACACATAAATAGAATACTTTAAGAGGAATCCCTTTGTTTCTGTCAGGAGTCCTGCACTGAAGAGGGAGGTCAAAACTCCACATCCTAGTTACCTTTGCCCAAAGTTCTGTATTTTCTCGATGTCTTTTTGGTCTACTTTTTTTACTTTTATCTTGAGTTGGTAACTGAGAGAACGATGTGACCTGTTCAGGAGATGGATTTATTTGGTTGAAAAAGTAGTAATCAATAGAATGAGGGACATGGAGTTCCAAGAAGAACTAAATAGGTTGCCTCTCCACAGTAGGGACAGAATGAAACAGGGTGTGTGGGAATCGGCAAGATATCTAAATGACCTGATCTCCCCAAAATAAAGAATAGCTTTCTTCAGAGCCAGATTTAACATTCTTCCTTCAGCACTCCTCCAGGGCAGGTATAAGAGAACTCCAATAGCAGAACGAGTTTGTATATGTGGTAAAGGAGAAGTGGAAGATAATTCACATGTTCTATTACACTGAGAGCTATACAGAGCTTGTAGGTCTGCACATATTCTCCCCTTATTAGAGAGATTGCCATGGAGGGCAGACCATTTTTATCTAGGCTTTCTCCTCCAGGACACTAACCCAGTTACCACGTATGCAGTGGCAAAGTTCTGCGCGGCTGCAATGTCCATAAGAAAAAAATTGGCTACAGAAGTATAGTATCATCTGGTACCAATTATCTGGACATACCTTTAACAATCTTTGGACCATTATGTTATTATCCACTTTTAATGTCAATACTTTTTATTTTATTTTTTTTCTTATATATACATTCACAATTATATAATCTCATAACTGTTGTTAATAATATGTATTTATAACAATTTTTCTCCCCTACAATTGACAATATAATTGAGATTGCCTTCTTACCATCCCATACACCCATCTTATTTTACAACAATCCTACTTCTTCTTCCTTCCCTCCTTCCTTCCCTCCTTCCTTCCCTCCTTCCTTCCCCCTTCCTTCCCTCCTTTCTTCTCTCCTTCTCTCCTTCCCTCCTTCCTTCCCTCCTTCCTTCCCTCCTTTATTTTCTCCTCTCCTTCCTTTCCTCCTTCCTTCCCTCCTTCCTTTCCTCCTTCCTTCCCTCCTTTCTTCTCTCCTCCTCTCCTTCCTTCCCTCCTGCCTTCCCTCCTTTTTAATTATATTTTAATGTTAGTATTTTTTAACATAGTGTAAAAACTGTGTATTGCTGGTCTTTGACCGTAATAAAGATTTTACTTACTTACTTGGTTGAAAAGTTTTTAAGTTTTTAAGCTTACATTTTTAAGTTTCCTTGTTTTGTGATGTAAGTGACTAGCTTATTTTTACTTTCATAAAAATGCAAAGGTTCACACTTTGCTACTGATTCCAGGATTAGCTGTGTCTTTCTCTGTGCTATTAGGTGATTTGTTTTGCGTGCCCGTTGTGTCCTTTACTGCAGTGGTCCCCAACCCCTGGTCCGCGGACCGGTGCCGGGCCGTAGAGTACCTGGCACCGGGCCGCACAGCGGCCGGGGGCCATGATCGCTGCAGCGGCCGGGGGACATGATCGCTGCAGCGCAAAGCCTCCTGGGCCGTGTGCAAAAGCTCCTGGGTCGTGCGCAAAGGCTCCAGGGAAGAGAGCCCCGCGCAGGTACGCAATCAATGTGTCGTCGCGAACAACGCCCCCCCACCCCTGCGCGCGCTCAGCGGGCCACGATAAAATTATCAAAGGCTGACTGGTCCGCGGCGATAAAAAGGTTGGGGACCACTGCTTTACTGGATCAGGACTCCCTGCACTCAATCATTCAGTCCCTAGTCATCTCACAGATGGACTATTGTAATGCACTCTAAATGGGGCTACTCTTGAAGTGCATTTCATTTTACAGCTGTTGCAAAGAGTGGTGGTGCAGGCAATTGGGGGGGGGGCAAAAATGGCCCCTGTAACACTTTCTCCATGAGCAGCATTGGTTACTGTCTGCCTCTGGATGCAATTCAAGATGTTGGTGATCACCTTTAAACCCTTCATAGCATGGGTCCAGGTTATTTGAAGGACCATCTCATCCCACTTGCGCCGGCAGAGGTGGCATGCTGCAGGTCCCATCAGCCTGATTATTTCATCTGGCAGAGTCCAGGAGAAAGGCCTTCTCTGCTGTTGCTCCTGCCCTCTGGAACATCTTACCCCCCCCCTCCCCTCCAATGTGCGGTTATCCTGTCTTTTCGTAAGGGCCTAAAAACCTCAGTCTGCCAATTGGCCTGGGGCTCCAGTGGGAAAACCACACAGTGGATGTGGTTGATCGAATAACCACTGATCCCACCCACCCCCATGTATCCTATAATTTTAATGTTCAGTTTTAATTTATTCAGGTTTTAATACACACACACACACACACACACACACACGTATTGTGTCACAACCCCTGGCATGCCCAAATATGGGAGGAGGCATACTGCTTCCTTTCTCTGTCTATCGGCTCACCCCAGGAGACCATCCAGACAGAAAGCCATTATTTTTAATGTTGCCTTTGTTACATTAGTGTTATATTTGTGCTGATAAATAAATAAAGGGAGACTAGTATAGATCTATTTCAAGCTATTTAGCTCTCATCAGTTAGTTCAAATCCCAGTAAGGGTAGGGCTAGCTGATGAGAGCTAAATAGCTTGAAATAGATCTATTCTAGTCTCCTTTTATTTATTTATCAGCACAAACACAACACACACAGAGACACACACACATAATAAAGCCCATTCACAGAATAGCATTAGCATTTAGATTGATATATCGCTTCACAATTCTTTACAGCCCTCTCTATGCTGTTTACAGAGTCAGCATATCCACCCACCCATCCCAGCAATCTGGGTCCTCATTTTACTGACCTCAGAAGGATGGAAGGCTGAGTCAATCTTGAGCCGATGAGAATTGAACTACCGAATGGCTGGCAGCTGGCAATCAGCAGAAGTAGTTGCAGAATTGCATTCTAACCACTGCGCCACCATGGGCTCACATATATACATTTGTGCGGGACAAATTACAAATTGATAGACTTTTTCTTCTAATATTTAAATATATGCAGTAAAATGGAAAATGCTATTGCAGCTCTTGCTACGTTTGATGGTATTTACCCCATGGAAGTGGAGTCATAAGCAGCTCCTCCATGAATTATTGTGGTGTGACAACCTTAGGTAGCAAGTTTGATGCTATTAAGAACAGCAGAAAGAAAGCCAATACAATACAGCTGTAAATCAGTGAGATAGTCTATATAAGTTTTACTGCGGCAAATGGCAGGGGCAAATAGTCCTAGAGAAAGGACTAATAACAATTTGGTATTGTTTGGCTTATGGAGAGAATGCCATGGGCTTCTGCTTGGATGAGCTTTAATAATAGGATTGCTCTCTCTAGTCCCAGTATAATGTTATCCTTACTAATTTGATCTTTTCTGGACATGCATGTCCTGGGTTTTTACAGCTTTACTGCCTTTTAATATTGTAAGCTGCCTAGAGTCTAATGGAGTTGAACGGCCTCCTAATTCTCATTAAATGTGTATAATCCTGGGGGGCAGGGGGTGGATAAATAGATGAAGGATGAGTATGTAAACATCTGAAGGTCAAATCAGTTCTCATTATTTGTCTCTCTTTATTTGGTAGCCTAAAATCACAGAGAGAGAAGACAGCATGGTTACTGTGCTTTCTGACAATAACTAAAAATGTCTTCTCCATAGAAGACTGTTAACATGAAGATACTAGTTTGGGGACTCCTTCAGAAGACAATAGAAAGAGCATCCTGACCTTTCAAATACCATTCGATCAAGATGGCTGACCCCAGAATTATGAATTCTAGATCAAACTATGACAGTCTATGCTTCAGTTAAGCACTAGACTTTGAGGCGCAGCAATATTCATTCATTGCCTCCTCATCTATCTACTATCTTCTCCTTTTTAAAATAAATTATTATTACTTCTAAAATAACAGAAAAGAGGAACAAAACAGAAAGATTTATGCATTATAAAAATACTTAAGCAGTTAAAATTAAGTGAAGAAAAATATAACAAAATATTAAAATATAGAATATGTCTATACTTTTGTAATTGTACAAAAATTACAAGTGTGTGTGTGTGTGTGTGTGTATGAGAGGGAGAGGAAGGAGGGAGAGGGAGAGGGAGGGAGAGAGAGAGAGAGAGAGAGAATGAATGAGAATAGAATAGCAGAGTTGGAAGGAACTTTCAAGGTCTGCTTAGACAGGAAATTCCATACCATTTCAGACAAATGGTTGTCCAATCTCTTCTTAAAAACTTCCAGTGTTGGAGCATTCACAACTTTTGGAGACAAGTTGTTCCACTGATTAATTGTTCTAACTGTCAGGACTCCCTCTTCTTTGTGGCAACCCCTGAGATATCAGAACACTATTATAATGTCACCCCTAGACCTTCTTTTCATTAAACTAGACATACCCAATTCCAGCAACTGTACTTTATATGTTTTAGCCTCCTGTCCCCTAATCATCTTGGTTGCTCTTCTCTGTGCTCTTTCTAGAGTCCCAACATGTTTTTTACATTGTGGTGACCAAAACTGGGTGCAGTATTCCAGTGGTGGGATCCTGCCGGTTTAACAATTGGTTCGGTGATTACGTGTTTCACGCACATTCAAATTGACACCCAAGCGATCCATTTAAAAGTGGCATTTAATTTATACATTTACAATATTTGTAGTTAAAAGAACTATAGTTACTGTAGTTCTCACTAGTAATGCCAGGGCCCATGTTATGGAACAAACTGTTAACTGGCATTTAAGCAAATCTTCTCTTTATTACAACTTAGGAGAGGACTCAATAATATGTTACCCAGGTCTCTGAATATTGATTTTGAGTGTGTGTGAAAAATACTCCATATATCTTCTGTTTGGTGGAAAACAGGCAACAGTATGTTGGCTAGCAAGATAGTCTCCAGATTAGAGATCTTAGTTTGCGTAAGGTCTCTAATTTCTAATTAGCATGTGTGGACTTAAACTGGCCTTTTTTTTTTTTTTTGAAGAATTCGTGTTGTATGGTATTGGTATAAACTGCTATCTTTGCTTTTTCTTATTTCTTATTTCATGCCTTCAATCTATTTGGCTGTTTCATCTTGCTTTTCTGGATTCTACATAAAGTTCTAGATCTTGAAAAGAAATCATGTGATGTTGTACATGTATGTACTTTGTATTTTTAAAGCCACCATCTTTTTAGTATTCTTCTAAGCAAATTAATAACAATGTTTCTTTTTTAAAATTAAAATTAAATTAAACTAAAATAGATGGGCTGTTGGTCTGCTCCAGCAAAATGCTGCCTGTGTGATTAAGTTATTATAAAATAAGGGTATAAATGAAATGCTTTCTGAAATATTTATGACATGTTTATTTATTTTAAAATTTTGGATGTCAAAGCTTAGTTTTCCTGGGGAGCTTTTATAATAACATGACTATTTAGAAAACACTTAAACTAAAGCAGTAGTTATAAACATATTATATAAGCAATAAAGGCATCATCAACAAACTCATTTTATAGTAAAAAAAAACCTATGAGAGTATATATTGCATATTTTAAGTCCTAGTTCCAAGGAATGGAATAACAGAAAATAGGCTAAGCAAAAATATTTTCTTTGTATAAACGTTTGTATTTTCATTAAGAAGGATTAAAGGATGCTGAAAATTATCTACATGAAACTGATATGTGTAATTTTATCCAGTCTTATAAATCTGAGAATATGATTGGGTGGGCTTGTGGTCTAGAAAGAAATCCAAAATTTGGTTTAGAATTGGGAAAGTGTGTGTTCTAATCCTGCCTTAGGCATGAAAGTCAGCTGGGTGATTTTGGTCTGGTCATTCTGTCTCAGCCTGAAGAATTGGCAAATGTACATCTGGGGAAAAAAACCCTCTATGCTCCTGGAGCCCAGGGTTTCTCATCATTGGCAAATTTCAACTCCCAGAATTCCCCAGCCAACCATGGTAAAATTGCCCTGAGAAACCATCTGAGTCTGAAGATTTCTTATTTCTCTTCTCTTTAGATAGTCCTCACCCATTTATATTTTAGTTCAAGATTCATCCAGACTTTTTGCCTATGTCTGCATGATTTAGAAAATGACTTTTGAATTCCCAAAGCATGGAGGAAAACTGAAATGATTAGGCTTCTTAAATCCAGAAAACATCCTCCATCTTATCCCTCAATCTTATTATTGAATATAACTACAATTTATACAAAATTAATAGCTAAGTAGCTAAAATAGTATGTTGTCCTAATATACATATTTGCAGGCCCAAATATACATAATTAAAAAGTATGTATTGTTGCACAACCAAATCACTTCTTTTAAAAACTTGTTATTTAAGTATGTATATATGTGTGTGTGTGTGTGTGTGTGTGTGTGTTGTATTTGTGCTGATAAATAAATAAAGGAAGACTAGTGTAGATCTATTTCAAGCTATTTAGCTCTCATCAGCTAGCCATACCCTTACTGGCATTTGGGCATACCAGGGGTTGTGACACTAAATACATACATACATACATACATACATACATACATACATACATACATACATACATACATACATACATATAGCAGAATTGTAAATTGCTTTGGATCTGTAAGGCAAATCTGCTTTGGAGCCTGAGATTCCCCACGCTGCACCTTTTAGCAATTTCTTAAAGCAACCGGTGGTTTTCCTAGGATTACACAGCAAGATCTAGTGAAAAGACGCAGTTATTTTAAAGAGTTGGTGACAGGTGCTGCACTTGTGCCACTCCATACTCCATAGTTTTGATTTAGTTTAATAGCCACAAGTGAAAAGTTATTAGAGATATATAATATGGCCCTATTATTCCATGCAAAAATAGGTATTAATGACTTAAACTAAGGTGAAATAACAAGAGGTTCAAAGTAAGGATGTCCCTTTCCACTATTATTATTTCTCTTAATAACCAATATTTGGTGCTTAGGAACAATTGGTATTAATGGAGTAGAATATATCTTAAACCTCTTTTCAAATGAAATGATCTTGATAATATCCAGTGCTCTACAGAAGCCATTTCTGAAAAAGCCTTATATTACTGTGAAGATTAATTTTAAGATATCAGTTACCATGCATTCATATGTTTGTAATAAATAGAAGTCTCATACATTGGTCAAAGGTTTACTTACCTTAATAAAAAAATCTTTGAATATCTATCTTGACATTAATGGAACAAACAACTTTTAAATTCAAAGAATTATAGATATTTTATGCACATGTAACAGTTTGAAGGGACCTTGGAGGCCTTCTAGTCTAAAGCAGGAAACCCTATATCTTTCTCAGAAGATTAGATACAAGATGTCCAATTCCTAAACTTGGGGGAAATTAAAAATCAAACGTAATGCATCAATATATACATACTGAAGCTGTTCTAAAGGAAAACATATGGAGGGCATATTTAATGAATTGCTTGATCTCAAGACAGGGATGCTTAAAACTGAAGTGTAGACTTGGAGGCAGATGATCAATTACTGGCTTAAGAAGCACAGATTTGTTTTCTTTATCCCTAAAAAAAATATTACTTAACAAGCCGGAAAATATCTGTTGAGCAAAAGGTAATATCATATCAAGTTTCTGTAGAACGTATTTACCGTAGAGTGTAAACAGGTAAAACAGGGGTTTCTTTGATGGCGAAAGTACTATATAGGCAGTCCTTAACTTATG
The DNA here is from genome assembly GCF_051295495.1 of Thamnophis sirtalis. Taxonomy (NCBI): domain Eukaryota; kingdom Metazoa; phylum Chordata; class Lepidosauria; order Squamata; family Natricidae; genus Thamnophis; species Thamnophis sirtalis. The sequence continues at coordinate 71,321,072 of NW_028261388.1, forward strand.
ACTGGTCACTTAATGATGTTTGAAGTTATGACTTGCAACCCAGATTCAGAGCCGAGGTGGCGCAGTGGTTAGAGTGCAGTACTGCAGGCCACTTCAGCTGACTGCTATCTGCAGTTCGGCGGTTCAAATCTCACCGGCTCAAGGTTGACTCAGCCTTCCATCCTTCCGAGGTGGGTGAAATGAGGACCCAGACTGTGGGGGCAATATGCTGACTCTGTAAACCGCTTAGAGAGGGCTGAAAGCCCTGTGAAGCGGTATATAAGTCTAACTGCTATTGCTATTCAAAGTTCTGATGCTTGTCCTCTCAGAATGGCTGTCCTCTCTCCTATGGTCATTTGACTATATTTTTTGTGCTCAGCAAACAGGCTGCATTTATGGCTGTTTGCAATGTCCCATGCTCACTTAACCATGATTTACATTTTTGCTATAAACTTATGTTTACTTTTGGTTCCTGGAAAAAGAAGCCCCATCCAAAACAATGAATTTGCACAACAATCATAGTGTTCACATTATGATTGCTGCCTTTACATAATGACCTTTGCAAGATGGTTGTAAAATCAGTCACAATTGTGTGGTGACCTGCTTAACAACCACACCACTTCAGATGTTAGCTTAATGGTTGTAAATTGAGGACCGTATTCAAAATATTAGAAAAAAATACATAGGTCTGAAAAAAATGAGAAAGTGGGGGCTGCAAAATTCCATTAGAAATCAGTTTTTTTTTAATACTTGCCTTTTCCGGATTTGAGAAAAAATAGGGTAAGCACAATGCTTTCTAACCTGCACTTCTGTAGATTAGATATTCTAATCCCTTTAGCTGAGCCCATTTCACCATGCTTATCCTGGAATTGAAACGATACACTATTTCCTACAGTGCTTTCCATCAGGGGCATTGTAAGAGTTATGGGTTGCTTCTCTTGTGCTAATATCTTTACAAAATAGGTGGGTTTAATGTTATGCTTCTTTTTTCAGATATGAAACATTCAATTCTTTGCATGGTAGCAAAGCAGAGTATAGTTGCAGAGAAAACATTACCACGTATAACTTTATTGATGTTCCTGGGTTTGGGGTTGTTGTTGTTGGTAATTTTTTATGATCATTAACTGTAAAAAAAAAAGATATTTAGTATACAGGTATTTGTGTGTATTTGTACGAGGGGTGTGCATGTTAAAAAGTTAAAATTAAAAAGACTGGTATAGTTGGACCATAAACTTTTATTAATGCTAAATATTAAGTCCATAATGAAAAGTGACTCAAATTTTCTCTATATATTGTAAAAGTGAATGTTTATATACTTTCTTTTAAATAGCAGGAACACATAGGCCTAATCAATTCCAAATCATTCAAACTCTCTCAAGGATAAAAGAAATTATTGTCTCCCAATAAGGCACTATCTTGATGTGGTTGTGGGTTGTGTCCTCTGAGGGAAATGAGAGCTATGCCAGAAGTTCAACCATACCAGACAGGTTTTATCAGAGTTTCTCTCCCATAAACAATATGGTGAGATATAATTTACAGAAAGTTATCCCGAATCAGTCAACTCCTGGGCCAATAAGTGCCATGCTAAATGTTAGATGTCTACCAAATGGACATCTGGTGACAACTGTACTATCTGAGCATCTAGAACAGCACAAAAATAATATAGTAAGGTTGTATTCTTTGAAACTTGTTACAAAGAAACATCTAGCACAAGTTTTAAAAGATGCCAATACTGTAATATTAAATATAAGTTTGCTGCAAGAAACAAAGCAACTAATGTATAGCATGGGTGCAGTTATAACTAGATAACTTGGATGCAAAATCACCAAACAAGAAAAGAAGTCAGTGCACCACCAAAATGGAAGATCAGATTGAACAATAAATCAGCACACTAAGATCAAATGCAAGCAAGCTGGAACAGATGAAATAAAAGAAGCTGAAGAGCAAGAAGACCAAAGACTACCCAATCGAGAAGTATAAGAATAAGAAAGTACTAGAAATAATAAAGTAGCAAATACAGTCAAGATCAACAGATACAAACTTAAATTACACAAGAGGAATAACCCCAAATTTCAGTTGAAACAGAAACATTTCTAGCAATCAATTGAGAGACAGCAATGAATCAGTCAGTATCTGACAAAGAAGAAACGGTGAAATGCTTGGAAATGCAAAGAAATACAAGAACGCAGTTTGAATAAAGGTGTTTGATAAGAATAAAAAGAATGAAATGAAGAACTTGTAATATCAGAAATGGTGGAGAAAAGGGCTATGACGATCAAAAATATGGGTCTAGGAAATTTCAGATAGCTTATGATGAAGATCAGAAATGATACAAATTGTTTATAGTTAGCCTAGCAAGGAGGAGCTAAGCTCAATTTAAAGACGTTATCAATTTTCTACTTTTTCTTTAGGTATATTTTGAACTGTTTTTGTTAAAGATTTATACCTTGTATTGGTTCTGGGAAGTCAGGGTGGGAGAAGGTTGGGGGGGTTGGGGGGGAGGGGGGGAGGGAGCAGAGTTTACTAAGTTGGAGGAGGGGTGTTGGATTTTAAGGTATTATGATTGTACATGTATACTGCTATTTTTTCTTTTTTATGTATATTGAAATGGAATTATAAATACCATCAACACAAAAGGGAGTTTGCTCAGAAGCTGAAATACACCAAGAGGAAGAGTGGGAAGCAGAGGAGAGAAGAAAGATAGGAAGAGAGGGATAGGAGAGAGGGTGAAGGGGGAAGATGAGGTGTATAAGGAGGAGTGGTAAGGGGAGAGAGGAGAAGGAGAAAGGAAGGGGAAGTAGAGTAGAAAAGGATGATGGAGGGAAGAAAGGATGTAGACAGGGGGAGGAGAGAGGGGGAAGAAAGTGTCGGATAAGGTATAAATATGGTGTATGGAGAGCAGAAGAGCCAATAACTGGTTTTTTTTTGGGGGGGGGGTAGTTGATGGCAAGATGAATTGATGTAATTACTTAACAATACAACATGATATTGACTATGTAATAGTATACATGTGATTATATGAAAATGGAAAATAAAAAAAAATTTATGGAAAAAAGAATTGGTCAGCACTAGAGGTAGATAAACTGCATTGTTTTTGGTTGAAACATCTGTTTGGTTGATATGCACTCATTGCCAAGCAGTTTCATAGCAGAATGCAAGTGGTTGTAATTGAACATCGGTTAACATTTGGAAAAACCTAAATGATAATGAAACATCCAACCAAAGGGCAGCTTTACCAGGCAACGACAGGCCAATTACTTGCTTACCAACACATTTTCACATTGCTAAAGGGTATTTTAGATGATGCAGTCCGATAGCAACTAGCTGAAAATAAGCTCTTTCCATCTGCACAGAAATGAAACCATCCAAATAGCAGAGGAACAAAAAAAAATCAGCTCCTAACTGACAAAATTATTTTAGAAAACAGCAAGAGGAAGACGGGGGCAACAGTAAAGAGCTGTTGCCCCCATCTCGAATGGTATGACTGTTGTGAGTTTTAAATTATATATTGTTATGCTTGTTTTTTTTAATTTTTGTCTGTATCCCCCTTCCCCGGTTCAAGTTGTGAGCCACCCTGAGTCCCCTTCGGGGGAAAAGGGCGGCATATAAATACAATAAACTGAACAGACAAAATTGAATGTAGCTTGGATTGATTACTTGAAAGCATTTGACTCTCTGTCACATGATTAGATAATTAAGTGCCTAGAAATAATAAGTCAGTAGGAACATCAGAAGCTTTGTGCAAAGATAAATGGCATATAGCAAAAGCAATAACAGACTTATATATTGCTTCACAGTGCTCTACAACCCTCTCTAAGCGGTTTACAGAGTCAGAATATTGCCCCCAACAATAATCCACGACCTCCAGTCCTTCCGACGCGCCCTAAAAAGTTGGCTTTTCCAGCAAGCCAGCCTGGCCTGAACAAAACAAATCAAAGTATTGATTATTGTTAATTTGAATTCTTTTAAAATAATGTGTCATTGTTAATTTTAATTTTGGTTTGGGGATATCCTATTTAATTTCTTTTTAACTTTTGTAGTATGTGTTTCTTTTAATGTTGTACGCCGCCCTGAGTCCTTGGGAGAAGGGCGGCATATAAATCTAATAAACCTAAACCTAAACCTAAACAATTTGGATCCTCATTACAGCAACCTCGGATGTTGCAATAAATTTCCACAATCTTACAATGTCTTTTCCTCCCCATCAAGTTTATTATGACTATTAGTAATGGCACCTTAAATAGCAATAGCAATAGCAGTTAGACTTATATACCGCTTCATAGGGCTTTCAGCCCTCTCTAAGCGGTTTACAGAGTCAGCATATTGCCCCCACAGTCTGGGTCCTCATTTCACCCACCTCGGAAGGATGGAAGGCTGAGTCAACCTTTGAGCCGGTGAGATTTGAACCGCCGAACTGCAGATAACAGTCAGCTGAAGTGGCCTGCAGTACTGCACCCTAACCACTGCGCCACCTCGGCTCAAACAAAGTCAAACAATGATAGTTTCCTCTCCATTCAAGGAGAACAGAGAGCGATGCGGCGTACACATTGCTTAGTGATGCGGTGTAGTGATTGCTTTTTGGATGGGGATGATGACAGCTGAGCTTTTTTCCCCCTTGCTGGCCTTTGCCTCACTTGGCAAGAAATCTGCTCAGTTATCCGAATTAGAAAACAATTACTTGTTTCTAGCTCCAGTAGACAGTAGTAATTAAGCAGGAGAAACATGTTGCAGGAAGTACTAAAGCCAGTCCAGTGGTGGGTTTCAAAAATTGTTCGAACCTACTCTGTGGGTGTGGCCTCCTTTGTGGGAGTGGCTTGCTGCCCATGTGACCGGATGGGAGTGGCTTGCCGCCCATGTGACCAGATATGAAGATGCCGACGACACTTGAGAGAACCACCTTAAACTATCTCACACACAGCACTGGCATGCATAAGAATATGATGTAAACTTGTTTTTTAAAAGGCATCTTTGGTTTGTGTTAAAACAACTTCAACACACGCAATGTTCTGATGGCACCACAAACGCAGTAGTCATCCTTATCTTTCACAGAGGCACTGAGTTTTATAAATATGAGCTTGATAGTGTAGAATAATCATATCCAAGGACCAGTGGTGGGTTTCAAAAATTTTTGGAACCTCTTCTGTAGGTGTGGCCTCCTTTCCGGGTCCACTGGTGGAATCTCTTCTAACCGGTTCGGTAGATTTGACGAACCGGTTCTACCGAATAGGTGCGAACTGGTAGGAACCCACCTCTGAGCCAGTCCCACTCAATTACATCATCATCTTGACCAGAAATTCTTGAAAAGAAAGCATGCTAACACCTCTCCAAATGGCTTAGCTTTCGGCACAGCATTTATGACTTTGCAATGAAAAGGTAATTAGTCTAGGGAGACATTTTTATTTAAATGTGCTTGTTTTAACGAAAACTAAAAGTAGTTCCAATTGTTTGGGGACTGAAATAAAGTAGGTTTCTATAAAATTACCTTTCTTCATTGTTACCTGTCCTATGGAAATGTGATCATTATTTGGCATCTCCAGAAAAGAAACTGGTAATACATAATTTCCCACAGGTAAGTGCACAGAGGATCTTTGCATATGACCTGACCATGTGCTGTGCATTAAAGGGAATATCTTTGCATGCGCTTTAGCATTCCCCCCCCCCTCGTAGAATAAGACTCTCCTGTTCCTGTGTATGAGGTATAGTGATATCCAGTGATTCTGGATTAGCCTGCATAAGATGCTTGAGTGACTTGAAGGTTCCCTTGTGCTTGTACAAAGCTCTACAAAAAGGAATGGGGCATGTGGAATTGATTTTCCACTGAGATGGGTTCAGGAGTCATTGTGCAGGGAAAAAGCTTTGTCTGTGCATCAGGATTTATTTGCATGGAACTAATAGGATCGCAGTGTTTCTCAACCTTGGCAACTTGAAGATGTCCGGACTTCAACTCCCAGAATTCCCCAGCCAGCAAATGCTGGCTGGGGGATTCTGGGAGTTGAAGTCCGGACATCTTCAAGTTGCCAAGGTTGAGAAACACTGGGATAGAGCATGTGAGTTGATATTAATTCAGCATTTAGTATAATCAGCATTTGATTTGTAATGCTTGAACTGAATCTGTCTAGGCATGGGCAAAAATGCTACTGGAAGTTGAATAGCAATATTGTTTATTCATATGGAAATCACTTGAAATCAGAATAAAAAATGTAAAAGCAACAAGGAGCACATGGAAAAATATAAGCATATAAACGATATGTACATATAGAACAAATACAAATGAATAGAACCATGTATCCATCACAAAAGTTTATTCAGTGATTGATGACTTCAAGTACTTTCAAATGTGTGACAATTAGCATCACAAACACTGTACACTATGAAAATATTGTGCAATGTTTTTCCAGATATATATGATATGAAACGGATAGTTTTTGTACTATGTATTGTGCATTACGTAATCCCTTTATAGAGAATGCTATTTGGCATACCTAGGTGCAATCTGCATAGTCCCTTCCCTTGGTGTTAATATAGTGCATACTTCAATAAAACACCAATGAATGTCCAGGTGTTGGATCCATCTGGGAAGGAAGAAGCAAGGATGGCAAAAGCAATGTGGTCTTTCTTCTAAGGGTAATTTTTCTAATTGCTCAGGCAGACAGCATAAATCATTTGGGATTGATTGTCAGTTGGGAACAAGGAAACCAGTTTCATATTTTGGAGCTGATAGATGGACAGAGTCTGTGCCGCCTTGCCTACCAGTGATTACTTCAAGATTACAGCAAAAGCCATAATGCAGATTTATACCACTATTTCTTAGACTGAACATGGCCTGAATTAAGGAAAGAATTAAAACATGTTTGAAAATATACATTTGTTTTTACATACATACAGATATTCACCTACCAATTTCCTGTAGAGAACTGGGCATGGAGGGACATATCTGCTTGGGTTAATAATTCCTGGTTTTCTAGCAGGAAGAGTTGTTCTGTGCAGAGAGTCCTGTTTAGGGAGCTGAAATGTGTAATGGAGTTCTCTCAACAACTTCCCTCAATAGCTTACTGTTGTGGCCCAGCAGGAGCCGTTGGAGCTGCCACCAGACTCCAACAGCGAGGGGCCCTCTGAGTCGGTTCTGGAGGATGTGGAGGACCCTGGACAGGGTTCCAACTCCAAGCAGGGCGCAGAGAGGCTGGTTGGCCAACAGGAGGCACCTGAACCTTGGACCAGTGGGGAGGATGCACCCCATCGAAGAGCTATTAGGTGTCAGGAACAATTACGCAATTACAGGAGGTAATTGCGCTCAGCTGGTGGTCATTAGGCTTCTCTCCAGACTATAAAAAGCTACTTGTGCACACGCCCCTCTTTGCAGAAGTCAATACAGAATCGAATGTCAGAGAACTTGAGCTTGGCCGGCTGGATTGCTGCCAAGCCTTATCTGTGTTTATTGCTGTCCAAGCTTGTCTGTGCTGGGTTGCTGCCAAGGACCTTTTTGTCTGTTAATTAAATGCCGTATTTTATCTCTGGCTCGGAGTGCGCTTTGGTGTGGAACGAAGGGGGTCAGAACAGCTTACTATTGAGGGAAGTTGTTGAGAGAAGTCTATTGCAAATTTTAGCTCCCTGCACTGGACTGTAGAGAACAGTGTTTATATTCTTTCTGCAAGAAAACCAGGCATTATTAACCCAATCAACTATGCCCCCATCTGCCCTTCTTTGGAGTTAGGAATTGAGTAGCTTTGGACCTTTCCCCATTCCTCAGGTGTAGGCTAAGCTGGGAAGATAGAGAAACGTCACAGAGGGCTGCAGTGGGAAACAACTTCTATATTGCTACCAAAGATTCCATATTTTTTACTCTCTGCCTTTGGTCATAATAAAAAATTTTAATCATATTATCAAGAAAACAAAGTAGACATGCCAATGTTGAGCTCAGTTAAATAGTGTCTCTCCTCTGTAGTATTAAAAAAATAGATAGATGTGCTTTAACTCTTTTAATAGAATGAAATGAGGAAATATCATGATCAAAATAGCCTCTTCTCAATGGAATGCCTTTTGTTTCTTTAGGCCGTCTACATGTTCTACGCTTTGGCTATTATCTGTGATGATTTCTTTGTTCCTTCGTTGGAAAAAATTTGTGAAGTAAGTATCTGCTGAAAATAGTTTTCCATATTTATTGAAATATATGCATTATCATGTTTTGCATTTAATCATATTTCATTTCTTATTTTACATTTGCCATATCTACAGTAGAGGTTTCCTGAACATATGTATGCTTACACCATTTCCTACTCTGTACTTCTTTTATCAGTGAGAAACATAAGGAGAATAGCCTTGACTATTAGTACTTTCCAAGAAATGTTATTGATGATGCTTCACGGTCTCTGAACATGGAAGTTAAGGCTAATACACGTGGAAAAAAAATTCCATTCTGAATATGTCTAGTTCCTTGTAAATGTCCCCTAGTATATTAAACATAAAGGTTGTGCAAGCTTCAGATTCAATTCTGCAAGTTGCTTTGTAGCATCTGAAGAATGAATGCAGCACCAGCCAGTAATTCATTAAAACACCCATTTCTGTTGCCTGAAGCACACGGCTGATATGGAAAAAGACACAGCTGGTTTAATGACCAACAGATGTTACCTTGGCATTTTTGCATGTTACAAGATAACTTTTCAGCATAATTGATTCTGAAGCATTGCAGAATTCTGTGAACATACTGTATAGAAGAGTAATCCATAAGCACATGAAGTGCACATTTCCCTATTCTAAGTTTTTAAAATGAAAAACACACATTTTTTTCCTAATTTCCATATTGTTTTTTTAAATTGGTGTCTGTTTTTTAAATGGAAAATTACTGAAGTGGTAGAGTACATCGTATTCCAAACACAGTTATGCTATTAAATGTGTGTAATACTCTTAAGCTACCAGCAGTTCCCTATCTGTTTTTTTCCATACTCTTTTCAAACAACTGCAGCAGGGTATTCGACTTTTTCAATTAAATAACTTAAATTATACAAGGATTGTGATTGTCTATAAGGCCTGACATTCGAAAGTGTTTATTAAAAAATATGAGCTACAGTGTTTCCAATGGTATAATTCTGGTGCAAACAGTTGTAACTGTGTGATGTGTTTGTTTGCCCTGAACTGAATAGAATTGTTTAAATTTAAAAAGTCCCCATTGGGCAAATTTTAACTTCTCTTTCATTTTTACAAATATAATTGTATCTTTCTGTATCTTTTTTTGAGGTCCAACATTTACATAATTCTAACGTATTAAACTTATTCCAAAACTACACAACCCCTTTATTTTATTCCTAATCTAATATCATCCCCACCCTCATACCACTTTTTAAAAATATTTGCCATCAGTTTTTGGTGACACAGTCAAGGGCTCCAGGACTTTTTTTTTAAAGAAGTGATTGGCAGGATCCATGACTCTAGGTTGTTGATTATTGCTTAAAAAATACAGTCTCATCCAGAATGCATATGCAGGATCATTGTTTAAGGACTATTGCACATTTATAAAATAAATATAATAGTGGGCATGTCTGCAAACCTTCTCATTACAAAGCTTTTGGCATTTGTTTCATTCAAACCTTAAAAATAGCAATAGCAATAGCAGTTAAACTTATATACCGCTTCATAGGGCTTTCAGCCCTCTCTAAGCGGTTTACAGAGTCAGCATATTGCCCCCAACAACAATCCAGGTCCTCATTTTACCCACCTCGGAAGGATGGAAGTCTGAGTCAACCCTGAGCTGGTGAGATTTGAACAGCCGAACTGCAGAACTGCAGTCAGCTGAAGTAGCCTGCAGTGCTGCATTTAACCACTGCGCCACCTCGGCTCAAGATAACTCTAAAACATGCAAATTGAAGTTGGTAGGAACTGCTATTCAGCAGGGCAGAGCAAAAATAGAATATTTAGGAAACAAATAAGTGATAACCAAACCAAACACCCCACTTCTCAATCAGTACCAGTACACAAAGCCTAGGGGAAAAAATGTGTACTCAGTCATCAATCTAGATCTGTGAAGTTGATGTTAATGAAAAAGTGCATGAATGAAGAAATGGCTCAACCAATTCTGGAGTTCTAACCTTCACAAGCCATGCAATGCATCCTTACTCAGGCGCGTATTAGATGTCTTTTGCTTCTCATCTAATATTTGATCGATATGACAGTTGCTTAGATCAGTGGTTCCCAAACTTGGCAACTTTAAGACTTGTGGACTTCAACTCCCAGAATTCTCCAGCCAGCTCTGCTGGCTGGAGAATTCTAGGAGTTGAAGTCCAGAAGTCTTAAAGTTGCCAAGTTTGGGAACCACTGGCTTAGATGTTTTAACTACAATTTAAATGTGTTTTTAGTTTTTGTTCTCTCCTTTATTATGCCTTGAGAAACATTAAAAAAGGTTTTAAAGTCATATCAGTCAATCATTGATTTTTCCCCTCCTTCCGCAGCGCCTGCACCTCAGTGAAGATGTGGCAGGGGCAACATTCATGGCAGCTGGCAGTTCTGCTCCAGAGCTGTTTACATCTGTGATAGGTAACAAAACGACTAACTTCTAACCACTAACATTTTTGAAACTAAGAATTACTATTTATGGCTGTGTCCCTGCTTTGCTAAAGTGTGTGTGTCTCTGAAACTAGCTAATGCTGATGGAAGAGAAAACCTTTGTGGCAGAAAAACTGACAGTTTGATTGTCCTATATGACCAAGTGGGATCTTGTATGATGCCAACAGCATTTGAACTCTGAAAAATCTATGTATGATTATTAGCAGAAGTCTGTTAACTAGGAACACATGCCTTGCATTCATTACATTCCTGGTATTTCTGAGTGGGATGCTGAGAAGCACCTATGCCACAAATGCAAGAGAGGTGAACAGGGCTGACTTAGAATGCTGCTTTATTTTATTGGAAGTAAATGAACTGCATTGAAATGTACCCAAATGTACCCAAACATGAAGCCGACCTGTGGGTCGGAAGTGTAAAAAAGTACAAGGGACCTATTATCACATATGGTGGACCTGCCCGGAAACACAAAAACATTGGACAAAAATTTGGAAATGGGTGCAAGAAATTACAGGAGAACAGATAAAATACAAACCCGAAATCTTTCTACTGGGAATAATCACAGGGAAATATGCAAAGAAAATTAAGTACATATTAACACATCTGCTAACTACAGCTAGAAAAGCATTTGCCCAATGCTGGAAACAAAATAATACCCCCTCGGACGAATTAGGGATTAAAAAAACTTTGGATTTTGCAGAGATGGACAAATTAACACTGAAATTAAAAGATAAAGAAGAGTCGGAAATTTGGAACAATTGGTACAATATAGCAATAGCAATAGCAGTAGACTTATATACCACTTCATAGGCCTTTCAGGCCTCTCTAAGCGGTTTACAGAGAGTCAGCATATTGCCCCCAACAATCTGGGTCCTCATTTTACCCACCTCGGAAGGATGGAAGGCTGAGTCAACCCTGAGCCGGTGAGATTTGAACCGCTGAACTGCTGATCTAGCAGTAGCCTGCAGTGCTGCATTTAACCACTGCGCCACCTTGGCTCCTTAAATGGCTGCAAAACAAGAATAAAATTAATTAAGCCAAAAAACAATATATATATATAAATATATATAGAACTGTGTATAAAGGTGTGTAAATATAGAAGTGAAATATTATGTACATGTACAGGTATGATGACATAACAATGTTGATGTAATGACTGTAAGGTGTTGTAGAAGGGAAAAAATAATTTTAAAAAATCTGCTAAAAAAAAGGAAATGGCAGTTGAATGAGAACAGCATAAGTATTTTTAATAGGAGTCATCTGAATATGTAACAGATGGCAAGGCCAGATTGTTTGGTTGTTACTAAGCAAGGATATAGAGAAAATATGATACTGTCCATCACCAGCAGATTTCTGAAAGAGGGAACTCAGCATCTGATTTGAGGAAGGATGGATCAGCTCTTCTAGTCTTTCTCACAGTAGATTTCACTGCAGCATCTTCTGTATGGTCACAAAGAGAGAGAAGCCAGAGCAGCAGGCAGGGCTGTTAGACGCCTGTATGGAATGTTTGCAGAGGCCTCCTTGCCAGATCTCCCGCCAGGCAGGGAGCAGCGCACTTTGGTGGGGGTCGTTGCTGTAGTGAAATATGCAGTTAGAACAACCTGTCCAGCATTCTTAGGTCTATACCAAAACTTCCCGCTCATGTCAATCAAAAGTGCAGTTTTAAAAAACGTGAGACTTTACACCTCCAATGTTGTATCCTGCTTTATATGGAGAAAACAGAATACTTTCATTTACGCATCTCAGCAATCATATATGCAGCTTTTCCCGAATATATTTCCAGTACCACCCAAATCTGAGAAATCCTTTATGTATTATTATATTCGAGACAAAAATGTGATACAAATAGTCTTTCCGTTTCAGGACAGTTCAAAGTTACAGCAGCCTAGGGAAAAAGTGATATATGGTCTATCCTCAAAGTTACGACCATCATACCACCACCACCCCAAGTCACGTAATCACAATTTGGGTACTCACATTTATGAACAATTGCAGCTTCCTGTAGTCATGAAATTGCAATTTGTGACCTTCATAGCCAGTTTTCAACAAGCAATATCAATTGGCGAAGTGGATTGGCTTAACAGTTGCCCGATTCACTTAACAACTGCTGTAAAAATTTGTTGTAAAATCAGGTCCAATCATGTGCTGACTCACTTTACAATTGCAACAACTTAATGACAGAAATTCCAGTCCTAATTGTAGTCATAAATTGAGGACTACCTGTAGACTGGATATAAGGAAAGTCACATTTTAAGAGCTTATTTGCAAGAATGGCTGGGAGCAGAGATTGAGATTGAGATTGAGATTGAAATTTATTTATATGCCGCCCTTTTCCCTGGGGGGACTCAGGGCGGCTCACAATCCAAAAGGGAAGGGGGGAAACAAACTTTTTACATATAGACAATACGTAATTAAAACACAACATTCATACCATTCGGGCGGGTTACAATCTTAGCCCCAGGCCTGACGGGATAGCCAGATTCTGAGGGCTGTGCGGAAGGTCTGGAGGGTGGTGAGGGTACGAATCTCCACGGGGAGATCGTTCCATAGGGTCGGAGCTGCCACCGAGAAGGCTCTCCTCCGCGTAGTTGCCAGTCGGCATTGACCAGCAGATGGAACTCGGAGGAGGCCTAATCGATGAGATCTAATAGGTTCTTATTCCCCCTAATTTTGCCTCATCTATCTGGTTTAAAAATGCACATGGAAGTTTATTTCACTATCTTACTTCGAGACATATGTTGGTTAGGGCTCTGTGCATTTTGAATAAATGTTGAGAAATCTTTGGATAAATGTTATTGTAATTCACTTTATTTTATCATGCAGAAACCACATCTGGCTGCATTTGTAATTCTGCATATGTTATCCACTTTAATCAAAATTTAAAGATTATGCAATTTTTTTCTACAGTTCTACTCTGAATAGTTCTAATTCATGATCAGAAATCATGTCTGCCTTTTGATAACACATTGAAATTATCCCCCATCCCCAGGTGTGTTTATCACAAAAGGAGATGTAGGTGTTGGAACCATTGTTGGCTCTGCAGTATTCAACATCCTGTGCATAATTGGGGTTTGTGGCCTATTTGCAGGACAGGTAAGGTAATTCATGAAATTCAAAAACATTTGTAAAACTTCTTTTAACCTGTACAGAATGAGAATGTGTACAAATATCACTTGTCCCTGATCTCTCTGTTGCCAGAACCACTATCGAACCTTACTTTAGGAAGTGCAAAATGCTTCATATACAGTATAGGTATTATTTATAGAAGTACCATATTTTTCAGAGTATAAGACGCACCAGAGTATAAGACACACCAAGATTTTGAAGAGGCAAATTTAAAAAAAAGTTTTTGCACTCTGCAGACCTCCCAAAAACGGCCAGTTTTTCAGAAAAATGAGCCCATTTTTGTCAAAAAAAAGGGGGGGCATGCATAGCCTTTAAAAGGCTTGTAGAGTGCCCCTGGGGGCTGGGGAAGGCCAAAAATGAGCAAAAAATGGCCCATTTTTCGTGCAAATGGGCCCATTTTTGTCAAAACAAAAGTATGCATAGCCTTTAGGAGGCTTATAGAGTGCTCCTGGGAGCTGGGGAGGGGGGAAATGAGCAAAAAAAAAACCTGTTTTTTGCTCATTTCTGCCCTCCCCAGCCCCCAGGAGCACTCTGAAAGCCTCCTAAAGGCTATGCATGGCCATTTTTACAAAGGGGGCAGGGTTTCAGGAGGCCAAAAATGCTGCATTCAGTGTATAAGATGCACCCAGATTTTCACCCTCTTTTCTGAGGGAAAAAAGTACATCTTATACTCCGAAAAATACGGTAGATTCCTGAGTTTCTGGAATTGTTTAGTTTAAGGATTTGATTTTCACAATTACTTGAAAGTGAAACTTAAAATGTCACACATGCCTGGAACGATGCTATTCACTATTGCTAAGGGCATTTTTTAAGGTAGCAAACCATTTCCACATTACTGCCATTAAAACTATGTGAATATATCCATATGGTTATCAGAAGGAAGTTATCTGTAAGAGGATGGGCAACCTTTTGTTCATCCACAAATTTGTTTATCTTTGGATCAATATATGTTAATGTAAGTCAGCAACTTTTTTCTTTATCCATTGCTGAAATAATTAGTTGAGAGAATATGGAGAGAATTTCCATAAAATTGATTTTGGGATAATGAAAATGCTACAAGATTTAGCCTAAAACAAAAACCTTACTGAATTCCATTCGGTGTCTTTTCAAGTAGCAAGGAATGCAGGAATTCCTATAGGAATGCAATAGCAGGTTTCTTTTAGGTACAATAAGAGATCACTAGAATTTTTTTTTTTAATGAATCAATGCAATACAAACTTTTAAAGCATCACCTAAAGAAATGCCAGACCCCTGGACTTTTTTGCAAGATGACTCTTTCTTGACGTCAGCTACATAAAGAATCGTGCTAGAAGAAATCTGAATGGCCCAACTTCTGTAAGATGCTAAAGACCTTAGTTTTCCCTCAGGCATTTGGGAAGGATGTTAAATAAACTCCAGCTTTTTTGACTATGGATTTGTCAGATGGGAGAATCTATTTGAACTTCTGATATATGGTATATTGACCCTTGCTTTAATTCTTCTTTTTTTAAACTTATTTGAGATTGTCACTATTTGGGAACTTTAATGCACTGTCGGCCACTCAGAGTGGCAGTAACAAGATGAGTAGCTAGCTAGATGATAGATAGATAGATAGATAGATAGATAGATAGATAGATAGATAGATAGATAGATAGATAGATAGACAGACAGACAGACAGACAGACAGACAGACAGATAGATAGATATCTTCAAGCTCTCTGTCTTATAGTCCAAAATAGTTGTGGCTCTTCGCCATAGTGAAGTATTTGAATACCAAACTATTTAGCACATTAGGGATAATTTTCAGTTTCTTGAATTGTAGTTGGAAGCTAATTCTGACTCCAGAAGGTAAAATTCTGACAATCATATTTTCAATTGACTTTTGAAACTAGAACCATATATAATGCATTATAGTAATTTGGTCAGGAGATTAGTGAAGCATGAAGCATTATGCCATATTTAGTGTCTATTACAGAACTATCTGTCTAGTTAATGATTAATACAGGGAAGAGAATTAAATTCAGGAGAAAAGGTATTAATACTCAATTTTTCTATTTGTATAGCTGTTCCATTCATCCTAACAAAATGTGGCACCTGAATATTTGTTCAGACTAGATGAGTAACCCCTGAAAATCCACAAGGATTTCTTTTTTTAAAAAAATATTCAATTCTAGATGAAGTTGACGTAGAATGTTATTCTGTTATGATACATTATAGGCCCAAGGGAATTCTTATACAATAAAATCACATGCTAAATCCTAGGGCCTAGACAGACAAAATCTGTTGTTTCCTCATTTACATGAACCCCACTGAAATGGAAGGCTTTTCTCACCTCCTGGAAAGCAAAGGGAGGGAAGAAATTTAGGAATTTATCCTAGATGTATTTGGTAGAGGTCTCCTTGTAATATATCTTATTTAGAATCAAACCCCTAATTTTCAAAAAAGAAAAAAAGCTAGTCCATGTAGCAAAGGTTGATGGGTTAGTTCTCCTAATAGCACCAACTCCTGTAAATATGTATGTATGTATGTATGTATGTATGTATGTATGTATTTATTTATTTATTTATTTATTTATTTATTATCGAAAAACACAGGTAGTATTTTAAAAGATAAAAAGGATTTGCAGCCTAAATGAAGCATGGGGATGGATAGGTGTGTGTTTTTTTCAGTTAAATTCTAAAACGTGGGAAACTGAGGTCTACTATAAGAGAATTTCCCAGTGGAATTTTCTTTACATCTTTTCACACTTAGTTCTCCCCGTTTGCTGCTGATAAAGCTAAACTTTGTTGGAGAGAGAGTTGCTTGTTTGGGTGTTCATGAAGAGAGTAGCAAAATTACATAACCAGGATAACAAAGGAAACTATTATAAATGGCATTAGATGGTAATGTAAATGGCATTGAAAGTAAAATAATCCCAATCAGACCATTCAAGAAATATAATTTATGAAACACACTGCCTTTTGCATCATCACAGCAATTACACAAGAGTGATTTTGCAATAATCATGTACCAATTTGATACCTGACTTAAGATAAAGCACTTTTTAAACAACTCCTATCTTTTAGCATCTTCTATTTGGCTCTGGAAGTAATGGCAGTCACTTGAGTCCTATAAACAAATACTTTGGAATGAATAATCCATCTGAAGCTTTCCATATGTTTATTTTAGCAACTGGAAACCTCATTTCGTATTTTCACATCCCAAAAGCCTCTGTATCACATGATCAATGTCACCATCTTTACTTTTTGTTCTACTCTGTGGGCATCCCTGAATCAGGGGTGAAATTCAGCAGGTTCTGACAGGTTCTGGAGAACCAGTAGCAGAAATTTTGAGTAGTTCGGCAAACTGGCAAATACCAACTCTGGCTGGTCCCAGAGTGGGGTGGGAATGAAGATTTTGCAATATCCTTCCCCTGTCGCACCCACCAAGCCACGCCCACAGAACCGGTAGCAAAAAAAATTTGAATTTCACCACTGCCCTGAACCTTTGGAGTATACGGGCAACCTATATCTTTTTAAAGGTGAAACAAGGTAATTAAGATCTGTTCATGCCCAGCTGACAGATAATCAACACAGAGAAGGTACAAGGCTAAAGGGGAAGAGAACTCTGCAGTGTTCCTGCTGTCAGATGGACTATTTCTGAACAAAGATTGAATGCACTATGCCTTTGTTCAAAAATAGCCTGCTGAGAGATAGAAGGTAAGGAGGGGATTTTGGGATGAAATGGAAAGAGGTAATAGGTAGCAAGCAGACTGTTATTGGCTGCAAAGGAATGGCGGTGTTAAAGTGGCAGAACAAAAGTGGCTAGTAAAAATTGGACAGATACCATCTCACAGCATCCCCTGAACAGATCAGCAATCCTATTATTAGGAAAGCATGCCATATCATACTCAAAAATACTGTCTTGAAGCCAGAGTAATTAAAGACCATGTGAGTTGCCTCAGTTATGAGCTAGGCATGAAAGGATGACATAGTATGAGGATATATTTGTGTTGTGCCAGGATTAAGGAAGAGGATTAAGCCCTCACATTATTCCCAATAGCAATTAATCTGTTATATCCATAAAGTATTGTTAGCACCAACGAGCACTAACTCTTGCAAAGCACTAAGCCATCCCAGGTCTGGCAAATGAAGTACTAATTTTATGTAAAATAAATGTACTATTTAGCAACATAGAAATAGACAATGAAGGACCCACAACTACAGCAGGTTTGCCCAACAGAATCTCCTCCCTGATTTTAATCTGAAGATTATAGGTCTTATAAACTTTATCAAACTAAACTGTCATATAAGAAAGAAATCCTATAGATGGCTAGATGCATAGTTGGGTGACTAGTAGTTAGTTAGGATATAACCTGGGTGGTGGAGTGGGGGTTCTGCCCAATTTATTGGTGCCAAATATTCTTTGAGCAGCGATAATTCAAATGCTGCTTCTCTTTTCCAGTTCTGCATTTTACCGACTACAAGTACCGTAATTCAAATGGATTCAGTCTTTGATCTCTTTTATCATGCTTGTTTACGTGAACTTGCTGCCCTGTAAAATGATTTTGGGTGTAATTGTTTTGATACAAAATACTCTCTGAAAAACTTTGCAGCATATGATGTACTAAATGAACTAGATGTTATAAATAATGCAGGGTTATTTTAAATAATATGTAATATAGTCTTGATTCATGCCACTAAATAAACTTAAAAGAATATATCGTTGTATGGAATCGGAATTCTACAGCCAGTGTGAAATATATTACCACCAAACTGACTTGAAACATCCTAGTATTGCAGCCCACAGAGTGATTTTTGAATTTGATGACAATAACTCAAGCCTCACCTTAATGCAGTGGCAAAATGAGACAGCAATGGGGCAATAAGAGACCTGTGTTGATATAATGAATCAAATCCCTTCAGAATGCAAATCAGAGATATTCATATTTTGGAAAGCTTGTTTTTATGACAAATTGAAATATTTATTAGCATAACAAGGAGTGAATTGGAAACACATTATATGTGTGTGTGTGTGTGTTTTCACAAACCCCCAAACAATCAGAACACACCTCCACCCAATTAGGACACAGCCAAGCCCCCACACAATCAGTTCAAACCTCCACTGGCAGTTAAAAGGAAGAAACAGCCGAGATCTCACATTGCTCCTGGAAGCACCAAGCCTGAAGTAGCCTGAAGATGACGAATGAGACTTCATCGAAACGTCGCCAAGACATCTCCAACTTTACGCGGGAGAAAACCTGAATAACTAGATAAATTGATAGATAGATAGATAGATAGATAGATAGATAGATAGATAGATAGATAGATAGAGATAGAGATAGATAGAGATAGAGATAGAGATAGAGATAGAGATAGAGATAGAGATAGAGATAGAGATGTAGAGATGTAGAGATGTAGAGATGTAGAGATGTAGAGATAGAGATAGAGATAGAGATAGAGATATAGAGATATAGAGATATAGAGATATAGAGATATACATATATACATATATACATATATACATATATACATAGAAACATAGATACATAGATACATAGATACATAGATACATAGATACATATATACATATATACATATATACATATATACATATATGTGTTTTTTTATTTGTGCTGCTAAATACACAAATATAACAAAGGCAAAAGTAAAAATATTGGGTTTCTGTCGTGATGGACTCTTGTGACGAGCCGAATGACAGATGATGGAAACAGTTAGCTTCCTCCCATAATTGGGGCTTACCAGGGGTTGTAAAAATCTAATATATACATATATACATATATACATATATACATATATACATATATACATATATACATATATACATATATACATATATACATATATACATATATACATATATACATATATACATATATACATATATACATATATACATATATACATATATACATATATACATATATACATATATACATATATACATATATACATATATACATATATACATATATACATATACACATATACACATATACACATACACACATACACACATACACACATACACACATACACACATACATATATACATATATACATATATATATATAGTGCTTGGGTGAATCTATATCACTCAGCATTCAAAAATGGAATTTTGCCAGATGCCATCTGATTTTGTCATCTCAATTCTTAAACATATATAGCTTAGTTTCTTAGGAGAAAAGGTGTTCCTCTTTTCTTGCACCGAAGAAGCAAAAGAAGAGGCTTCTACTAGGGTCAATTTTCAGTTTTCACTAAAACCAAGATGCCAGCACCAATAATAAATCTGTCACTAATGATCATAAATCTCTTTCTAATTGCTGGCATAATTATTCTCCCCCTCCCCCCATAAATGTTCATATATGTTCATAAGTGATCTCTTGGTCCACATCCAAGGTCAGATTCAGAAATAGTTCGACACATACTTTGTATGGGATAGTCTGCCCTGACTTGTTTCCACTTCTGGAACATGGTTTCAGAAAAGAAAAAAAAGAATTCTCTTCTTGCTGTGAGGATTCTCAGAAAAACCCATCCCTTTCAGAGGCGTGTGCTTCCCTTCTGAAAGCTGAGCCATTGTTCAAGCCCCCAAACTAAAGAAACCAGCCCCCCAATGAATAACTGTGGTGGGTCTATTCCAAGCCTGAAGAAAGGTGGAACAGACCGACTCATTTGCACAGGGAAGGAGGAGGCAACATTTCTCTGCCAGTGCCTCATCTTGTTCCTCTCCTGCCTCCTTTTTTACACAACAGTCATTCTGGTATCTCCCAAGCCAAACTGACAATCCAGCTTCAGTCAGCAAGACCTGTCATAGACACCTCATTCTGCAGGTTTACCTTTGTCTGAATGCAAAAGAGCCCTGCAAATGCAATGTACTAAGATCTGCTTTTCCCCGGTCTCTCTAGCTGACTGCTTGGCTGCCTTGTCAGTGCCCCAGAGCCCATTTGCCTATTAGCTTGCTACCCATCCCAAAGGCTCACTCATTGTCTAATTAAAAGGGTTACTTTAAATTTCAGATAGAGTTATCATTTAAGGAAACCAGCAGGGATGTGCAGGCAGGGGAGGCAGAGCCTCACCACTGTCATCATGAAAAGGAAAATAAAATCTAAAAGGAAAAAGGCTGAGCTAGTTGCTGCCAAAGTCACAGTGGATGACTCTGCTTAGTGCTTAACTGTTTTAAAAAGCCTGTAAAAAAAAGTGCCCTCTACAGGAGGAGGCGGGAGAACGAGGTGCCTCATCTAGTCTGAGAAGAAAAAGAATGAAGGAAAACTTTTTCGCAAAGGAGAAAAACAAATGCTGTCGCTTTAAATCGGAACTGAGCATGCCTGGCTATGGAATTCTGGGAGTTGAAGTCTGCAAGTCTAAAAAAATTTGAAACCCCTGTGTCAGTGCCTCACCAGCCATAAACCTCACTGCACGTCACTGGAAACCAGTATCCCTTCCATCAATATTTCATACAACCAATGTCAATCCCTGCCATGCTTGTGTGTTACTGTTTACTGTTTATTTCATTTTATTTCATTTGTATGCCGCCCTTTTCCCCCGAGGGGGACTCAGGGCGGCTCACAGCTCAAAACAAGGGAAGGGGGGATGCAAACAATTTGACAACAACATAAAACAATGTTGCGCATTTAAAAGCGCAACAATCATACCATTCGAGATAGGGGCACGGTTCTTTAGCCCCAGGCCTGTCAGAACAGCCAGGTTTTAAGGGCTTTGCAGAAGGCCTGGAGGGTGGTGAGGGTGCGAATCTCCACGGGGAGTTCGTTCCAGAGGGTCGGAGCAGCCACAGAGAAGGCTCTCCTCCGGGTAATAGCCAGTCAATACTGGCCAACGGATGGAATTCGGAGGAGGCCTAGTCTGTGGGATCTAATCAGTCTGGTGGAGGTAATTGGCAGCAGGCGGTCTCTCAAGTGTGTGTGAGAGAAAGAGGGTGAGCGCGTGCGTGCGTGCGTGCGTGTGTGTGTGTGTGTTGCAGAGCCATCATTTGCAGTGGAGCAATGCTCCGGAATCAAACATTGGAGTGCAGAGCATTGGAGAAGGTTTTGAATCAAGATAGAGCAGGGCAGAACCTGCTTCAGAAAAGTAAAAATCTGGCTTAAATTGCCTTGATTTACTTTGAACTCAAGGTATCAAATCAGAACAGAGACCTAATCTCTCATCATGTGGAACTAGGTACTTTTCTTTGAAGTAACCTTGGGTTTCAAAACTGCAACATTTTCAGATTTCTCATAGTGAATAATCGTATATGGGAAACAGCTACCAAAATTTCCAAATTATTCTAAAAACCCATTCTTGCTATTTGTTTTTGATGCAAAGTTTGTGCTCATCAGTTCATTTGCTTTTTGCTTTTTGCTTTTTTTTTCTCAGATAGTTGTACTGTCTTCTTGGAGTCTCTTGAGAGATTCGGTGTATTATACCTGCTCGGTTGCTGCACTTATTTTGGTAAGTACTGAGTGTTTTTTCTCCTAAAGAAAGGTTTTGGTTGTGTATGTGTGCATGTCATACTGACCTAGCCAATCAAATTTGGGTTTGCATTCGTGTATAGGCCCAGTTTGCATAGCTAATTTATGATTAGATATATTGTACAAATCCACAACTGAATAAGCCATGGCTAATTTGACCTTGGATAAGAATGTGATGTGAACTCAGTGTCTTGTCTGCCCTTAACAAACAAAGGAGTGTTGATCTTCCTATTTTGTAAGGTTTTAGTAATGAGAGATGTTTTAACCAGTATATATTGATTGTTTTGCTCTTCTGGACATTCCATTTAATTGAATACAAGTCACACTCCTTAACAATTTCAGACATTATCCTTTAGTGACAGTTTAGATTTTGTCCATTGTGATCTAAAAAACTTTAGAACAGTGTTTCTCAACCTTGGCAACTTGAAGATGTCTGGATTTCAACTCCCAGAATTCCCCAGCCAGCATTCGCTGGCTGGGGAATTCTGGGACTTGAAGTCCAGACATCTTCAAGTTGCCAAGGTTGAGAAACACTGCTTTAGAATGTGAGGCTTCAGCTTTAGATAGCCACAGCTGTATTGAACACACCAAAGTTTAGTACTTAAAGCAAATGCTATACATTCTGAAGTCTCGAAACATATGTTGTCTTTCAGAAAATATGTTTTAATACCTGAACGGTGACATAAAATTCGTTTTGTGAACTGCCAAGATGTTATTTTGTGCTGTTTACAAAAGGGATAGTTGTTATCCCTTCCTTCCCATCTTTAGATGTTTATTTCCTGTTATATTTTATTTATTTATCCTATTTATGCCAGCTTCACTTTCCAGTCTTTCAGCAGTTTACAGTAATTACAAGAAAAACAAGCATTTCAATAAAATGTTTTTTTTTAAATAAATAAAATGTTAAATAAAATATCATTTTTTAAAATAAAAGTGCATGCTCAGTGAAGTGGTTGTTAAACCGGTAGGATCTCACCCCTGCTGTGCTGTCCCAACAGTATATAGCTAATGTAGGAATTAAGAGCTGTCTCCTTTAAGAAACTACCTTATGGGAAATGTCGTCCCATAACATATGACCACATCTGTGCCCCCTGATTGGGCAGTGGGGTACTCTGCCCGGGAAATTGATTTATTACTGGGCACTCACTGAATCGCCATCGGCACTACCAGAAGTAGCTTTGCACCAGCCGCATGGTTTAGAGGAATTAATGTCTTTTTACACTACGTGATGGGACAGATCATGGAAAATCAGAAGAATCTTAACACTGAACTGTAAGTTTTGCTATTAAGGATGCCTGATAATAAACGTGATCTGAAAGATATTCCTAAGCGTGGAGTTAACTGGCTGCCCGAGCAGAATCTCATTGCCCAGGGCAGAACACCTGCATCTAACTGTAAAAGAAGTAGAAAGCTACAAGTGTAACTGTGCAAATACCACTTCTAAATATCCATTCCAGTTACTTTAATTCGCTAGCATCATTGTAGGCACACCTGAAAGAAAAAGGACACAAGTTAAGTGGAAGCACAGAATGTCAGTGCACCCTGGTGGTCACATAGAGGAAAGCTTCTTCCTGGTGGACCTTGCAGAAGAGGAGTAGAGCTATATGTTGATTGCAGAAGGAACTGCTAAAATCAGGGACTGCAATTTCAATATGGAGATGGAAGGCTTGAATCTTAGAAAGTTTTCCCACATTCAGAATTGATATGTGTGTATAAAGTGACATCAATGGAAAGGTGGATATATGATGCACTATTCAAATGAATGCACTTACAATACATGAAAATAGTGGCGCTATTCAGAAAGATGCCATATGACTAGCTATTTGTCCACTGAGCCGAGGTGGCGCAGTGGTTAGAGTGCAGCACTGCAGGCTACTTCAGCTGACTGCACTTCTGCAGTTCGGCTGTTCAAATCTCAACGGCTCAAGGTTGACTCAGCCTTCCATCCTTCCGAGATGGGTAAAATGAGGACCCGGATTGTTGGGGGCAATATGCTGACTCTGTAAACCGCTTAGAGAGGGCTGTAAGCCCTATGAAGCGGTATATAAGTCTAGCTGCTATTGCTATTGCTAACTGAGTTCTTTACATGAAGTTCACAGTGCAAAGTGAGAGAGTCTCGTGTGTTGCACATACAACTACTTAACGGAACTTTATATCCCACTTATTTGCCTCTCTATATGATTTAATATGTGCATTTTATTTAAAATTAGATAAATTGCTGTTGGATAATTAAATTGGAAACTCAAACTCTGAAATGGCATTTATAAATATAACTGTGATTTATTTAAACTCTGCCTTTTTGCTCTAATTCACATGTTAATTTAAAACAAAAATTACATGTAATGTATGTAGTTCTACATTACAGATGCTTATGGAGTCTGGGAGAATGAAATGTGTAGAATAATTTGGGTTACAGAGCCAGCATAAAATACTGAGATATGAGATTCTTTTTTAAAAAGCAAAAGATATTTTATTAGCAGTTCCTCACAGTAATATGTTTTTTTTTTCATTTCCCCCCCTCAGTTTATTTATGATGAAAAAGTTGTTTGGTAAGTAGTACGGTTGTCATTTGCCAATTAAAAAAAGTAGAAAAACCAGTGTTCTGCTAAACTGCTCAGGGACCATTTTCTATCCTTCAGGACAATTAAATAATAGAATGATTTGTCGAAATCTTTTTTTTTTTTTAATTAAAAGAGAAAACCTTTTTTCCCAGGACTTTTGGATCAGCCCTCAGGAACAAAGTAATTCTCCCAACCAACCTTAAATGTAATGCCAAATTCACATATATAAAGGGAAGCTTGGTAATAAGGAATTGCACTGCAGGTTTTAGTGAATGATTATGATGAGCTGTGTCATGTCCATTATATATTGCTAGCTCTTTTGTCAGATGATCCTTCCATTCCAAATCATTGGATTTGGGACACACATAGACTAAGACTTATAGTTTGGCCCAACATTTTAGGGATTTATTCTTCGCACAGTCACATCTCAAGAGAATGAGTGCCACCTCAAGGTCAGAGGTTGAAAAGAATTAGCATGCTGTTTTCAGTTGTACATTTTGCCCAGTCACTCTGCTATGCCTTCTCCCTGTCCAGCCAGCTTCATTTTTGATACCTCAGATTTCTCCTTTCACTATCATGTGCCATCTCACTCTCCATAAGCAATATTATTATTAGAGGGTATCTTGCCCTCTATGCTGCGCACTTGTCATCATTCACCCTTCCTTGTATCATTGGCCTGAATTTCAGAAGAGAAGACAATCATAGTCATGGAACTGTGCTGTTTATTTTTTTTCCTTTTTTCCTCCTTGGCTGATCACAGGTGGGAATCCTTAATCCTAGTGCTGATGTATTTCATCTACATTCTTATCATGAAGTAAGTACAATGTGTCCCGGCCCGCTTGAAAGCTTCTCCTCGATAGAGTGCAATTTTTGTACACTTTGGCAGTTAAATCTTCCCATTTTTATTAGGAGAGACATCTTGGTTCCCCCACCATCATCCCCTTGGCTTCTCCACTTTCTATCATTGCTCATCCTACTGTCATATTAGCAAAATATGGGGGCTACCCTTGAAAAGCATTCGGAAACTGCAATTAGTCCAGAATGCGGCCGCGCGAGCGATAGTGGGTGCACCGAGGTACACCCAGGTTACACCTGTCCTCCGCGAGCTGCACTGACTACCAATTGGTCTCCGGACGCAATTCAAGGTGTTGGTTATTACCTTTAAGGCCCTACATGGCTTAGGGCTAGCGTACCTTCGAGACCGCCTACTGCTACATACCTCCTATCGGCCAGTAAGATCCCACAGATTGGGCCTCCTTCAGACGCCGTCAGCCAGAGAGTGTCGGCTGGCGGGCCCCCGGAGGAGAGCCTTCTCTGTGGCTGCTCCGACCCTTTGGAATCAGCTACCCCCAGAGATCTGGACCATACCCACTCTCATGGCCTTCAGGAAAGCTGTAAAAACCTGGCTGTTCTGGCAGGCCTGGGGCTGTTGACCTCACTGTTGAGGTCCAGCCCCGATTAGAATGAATGTATGTGGTGCTGCGATTTTAAACCGTTAAACCGTTTTTTTTTCTCTTTGTTGTAAGCCGCCCAGAGTCCTTCGGGATTGGGCGGCATATAAATTTTTTAAATTAAATTAAATTAAATATGAGGGGAAAAAACCTGGTCACCTGCAAGATTTAATATTCTCTGTGTCTCTTTGTTTCAACCGTGGGGTCATCTGACTTTCTGGAATCCAGATGTGGCAAATCCAGCCATATTGCAGCCTGTCTCATAACTAGCCCACAGCTGGCGGGGGGCGGGGGAAAGTGGTTACCCAGAATATTTCATAGAATAGACAAACAGAAGATTATTGAAGGAAACAAAAGAGCTCGGTACACAAATATAGCTGGACTGTATAGAAATATGGGAAACGAATAAATACATCAAGTAAAGCAAAGCCCAAGATTTCTGCAAGCCGAACTCTGCTGTTGATGACTACTTAGATGTGTCCGTGAAGTTACCTTGGCAACAATACAGAAATCATTTGCTTTTGTCTCCTCTACAGCCAAGTCTAATTTATAGCCCTGCATTTATTGGTAGTTCCTGTCCAAGTATTAAGCAGGTCTGACTTGGCTTAACTGTTTTGAGATCAGTGAATGTTAATTAATGCAAGTCATAGAAACTTGTTCCTATAGGTTTCATCATATGTATTATTTTTACTTTACAAAAAATATCCGTGCTCATTTAATATAAACTATGAATTTATAAACAGGATTTACCTATCCAAGAGTTGAATTCTGACTCTCAACATAATCACAAAGCATGCGAAAACTAGGAGAGGATAGTGTCACGGTTCTGCATAATCAGACTCTTAATAGCAAAAGTAAATAAAAACATGAACAAAGCAGTAACTTCTGATCCAGGTTAAATTTTTATTCAATTGGCAGCACAAGCAAAATTATGAGGAACATCACCATGGGACATCCTCATATCACAAAACAAGCTCTTAAAATGAAGGACAGGTTATAGGGCCAGCTGGAGCCGAATTGATTCCTTACATCAGTGTTTTTCAACCACTGTGCCGCGGCACACTAGTGTGCCGTGACATAGTGTAAGGTGTGCCGTGGGAAAATTACTTTATATATAGTCAATATAGGCACAGAGTTAAATTTTTTTAACATTTTCTAATGGTGGTGTGCCTCGTGATTTTTTTCATGAAAAAAGTGTGCCTTTGCACAAAAAGGTTGAAAAACACTGCCTTACATCATGTAACCAGGCAAAAACATCAAATACTGGGCCTCATGAAGGTGCCCCAATAAGAAGCATTCTTTAGCAGTAAAGTAAAAGGTTGCAGGATTGCAAATGAAAGTTGTCTGGGCCTTCCCAGACAATAATTCAAAAGTAGCTGCTCTGTTGCTTCCCCCGCCGCGTTCAGCCAGGAATCTGAAATGAGACCAGGGGTCGTATAGCATCTAACGGTGCTTAAAATAATTCCTAATTCCTTTCCTCTTTTTGTAGATTTAATGCCAATCTTCGGCATATGTTTGAACGGAGGACAAAGAATGTAACAAATATGGTGAATGGATTAGCAAATAATACTGAGATGGATGACAGCAGTAATTGTGATGCTACAGTGGTATTACTAAAGAAAGGTTCCAGTAAGTCAACCTGCTTGCTTATAGAACTCTAACATTTAATGAGCTAGATACTCAGGGACAATTTAGGCATTACTCGAATTTGCTGTGTCTGTTGTGCTTTTAAACTGTTTGTATTGTCTGATTGTCTTTGTCTTACTTTTCGTAATTTCCCCTCCTTGGCTCTGTTCAGCCGCCCTGAGTCCCTTCGGGGAATAGGGCGGCCTACAAATTGAATAAAATCCAAATCCAAATCCAAATTATTTTTGATCCAATTGAATTTCATCCATTCTATTTTCCAATCAAATCAATAGCAATGATATGGACCCTCATTTACAAGTCCCAACTCCAAAGCTATTATTTGCTGCACATAGCAACCATTGGGCACAACTGGTTGTGTTAAGGTTACTTTCTCTTCTACCCACCCCACTGAACCTAACTGTAATATAAATCAATTTCAAGGAGAGCGCCAAGCAGAGGATAGACAGATGGATGGATGGATGGATGGATGGATGGATGGATGGAAGGAAGGAAGGAAGGAAGGAAGGAAGGAAGGAAGGAAGGAAGGAAGGAGAGAGGGGGTGGGTTGGCTAGTTGGAGTTAGGTTTTATGAGTACAGTAGAGTAACTCTTTCTCAGCAGATTTTGAAATATTTTACTAGCCTCGGATGTGGTATATATATATTTTTCTATTAACTGTATAAGGTTCTAGTGCTAGTTGAACCAACTGAATTTCCTTTTATAAACTGTTTTAGATGCTTCATATTCTGGCACGGGTTTGTATATCACTATCTCACTGTAAATTAAGCCACATTGAATACAATTTGGAAACTCCTGTATTCCGTTTTTAAACATTCAGCTTTTATATACTATATTTATTTTTTATATAATAAGTGAAGTAAACCGTTTTTCTGTTGTCACTAAGCATTCCTTTAATCATTACTTTAGATGCGCTTTCAGATTTAGCTGAAGAATGAGATAGGAAGATCTTAAATAAAACAAAGCGAAGAGCCAAAATGAGTCCATTCTCATTGTCATTAATAGCCAGTTTTCAAACCTGATGAAGGAAGAAACCAAACTTCATTCGCTCAAAGAGTTAACAAATTACTCAGCTTTTTCTGCTAATAGTGGAAATAACTGAGCATTCCTCCCTTTACCATGTCTACTTTCGCAAGTCTTCTCAGCCTGCCTCTCTCCCTCCCTCTCATTTGCCTACTTGTCCTTAGACAGGCAGCAGAAGTGCTGTATCACTAGCATTTGCATCCTTCAAAGTCGGCTGAAGGAATGATGGGAGTACACAGCTAAAGAGAAATCTCTTGTCAATATTTAAGGGTTTATGTGGAGCTGCAAGTGTTCTTCAGCCCCCTTAGCAGAATCTGGAGGTGGAGTGACACCTATGGGCCAAATCTGGCACAACAATGTTATAAAATAAACTTAGTTTGATGTCTTAGCATTACATCTGAACCAGGTCATTAATTTGTTCAACCAGCTGTTATGAAAAATCCTGGTTTAGCAGTATGTATGGACACAATATCTAATCTCAGATTGTGGGGAAGAACATGAAGAGAGGGCCTCCACTTATACATAAACTTTCCAAAAAAGGAGTAGGCAATTTGGGGGACTAAGACAGTGGCCATTTTTACCTTTTTTTTAAGTTAATGTTATTAGGTCAAAAGTGGGAAAGTGGGAACTTTTAAGTAAAGGCAAAATGTCTTGGACTCAAGTTCTTTGGCAACAGTATAGAAGTAGTTGGATGCTATCTTTTCCTGAGATGTTTTTCAACTTCCTATTATACATTTCATCTCTTGAATTCCCTGGATTCCTCTCACCATCCAAGCACAAAACCAGTTCCAACCCTGCTTAGCTTCCAAGACTTCCAGGACACATGACCATGGGGATGCGGCAGTGATCATAAATGTGAAAAACCAGTAATAAGTTATTTTTCTCCCGTGCTATTGTAACTTCAAATAGTTGTAAGCTGAGGACTACTGTACAAACAAAAATAGAAAAGTATTTCTTAATAGACTTGTATAGGATTCTACTATTAATCACAACAGCACTCCATCTGTTTACATGTGCAGCTAAAAACCTTTTTAGATTTAGTAAGAAATATTATCTGGAGGACAATGCCCAATTATATTCTACTTTGGAAACTAAGCTGCTGTCTGCATTAGGAGACTGAATGGCTCAAACAATAATATTAAATATTTTGTAATTTGTTACATCTGTAGCTTACCACGTAGCATAAGATATAGATCAGCAGTGTCGAGAGCATAGTGGATTATTATTCTAGTCTGTAAGCTGGTTAGGAACAAAAATCTGTAATTTATAAAATTAAGCATCCATATACCTCTGGTACAGTATATATCCATAAATTATCATCATAAAGTTACCTACAATTTATTTTTCTATTATAAATTATATATAAATATCTAGAATTTTGTAGTGTTTATCCAAAAATATATTTGGCCAACATTAGCAGATACAAAAATATGATAATAGAGGCAAAATAGAGGCCTTTTCTGTGGCTGCTCCGGCCCTTTGGAATGAACTCCCCGCAGAGATTCAGACCCTCACTTCTCTCCAGGCCTTCCGTAAAGCCATTAAAACCTGGCTGTGCCGGCAGGCCTGGGGTTGATGAGTTCCCTTCCCCTCTCGAATTGTGTGACTGTTGATTGTCTTTTAAATTCCCTTGTACCTTCTTTGTTGTATTTCCTTTGTGTTTACCTCCCCACCCCCCCCTTTGGGTTTGTTAGCCGCCCTGAGTCCCTCAGGGAATAGGGCGGCATATAAATAAAATAAAACTTCAAACCTTCAAACCTTCAAAAGACAGTGGTGAATGGACTCAATACATATAGATTTTTCAGAATTAATTATTGTATGTTTTTAAAAATTAGGGAGATGCTACTAAAATGTTACATGGAATTAAGGCCAAAAATATCATATCTTGTAGAACTTTCAGATAAGAAAGATTGATGATGCAAAAGACATTTTTCCTTCCAATTCTGTTAATTTTTTTAAAAAGGGAATTTCCACCACAAAGCCTCTGTAATCATGGTGGATGAATTGCTGTCTGCATATCCACACCAGCTATCCTTTTCAGAGGCTGGACTCCGGATTATGATCACAAGTCACTTTCCTCCCAGAACCCGGCTCTCCATGGCCAGTCGCATGTTGATCAATGAGGTATTTACTAGGTTTTATTCAAAAGTTACAAACCACCCTTTCTCTTACTCCAACTGTTAACTTTTGCCACCTTTCATCCTGCTCAGAAAGCATTATCTTAGCAGGAAGAAAGCAGGAAAGGAATGGTCTCTTCTGTTCAGTCCTAATTTTCTCCTGCCTGAGGGGATGATAGTTTTTACCCAGAAGGTTTCCCTGGTACCTTGATAACTTCATACTAACAGGAATTTGGTTAGCCAGAATTTGTGGTTCATATAACACAGTAAAAGCACTACATTCTGAGTGTGCTTGCAGCACTCAGTTATAAGAGGACATAAAGGGAATATTTGGGTCTGCAGGCTGTTAATTCCTGGCAAACCAGAATTTGATATGGTATGTAATAATCTGACTCCTCCCATTCACTTCCAGAATCTTTGTCATTGGGATGGTTTCATTAGCCTTTGGAGCTCTTATAAAAGCTCAGGTTCCTCAAAAATCAACCAGCACTAAATCTCTGGTTATTTGCAAACATATTTAAAGTTAAAAGATTAATAATTATTTAAAAATAAAACATTCTCTGTCTATTCAAGTGCTATTGAATTCAGCCTTTTATATGTAGTATACAAGGCTTAAGGCATCAATAAAAGTTACATGCGCTTTAAAATCACAATGTTGTGACATCATATTGGCATCAGTCAAATATTTTTGAACAAATAATTTGGTCATTTCGTTTTGCACATCTCTTTTATCTTTTCATTCGGTTTATTTGTCTTTTTAAAATGCCTGCAGGTTTCACTTTGTTTTTGTTTTCTTCCAGAGACAAAGATTAATCAACAGCCGAGTGTATACCAATGGAGAATCAGAGATAGCCATCAAGGTCCCTTTCAAACATACCATGGAGAATGGATCAGGGCTCAACAACTCTGCTAAAGGAAGCACGAATGGAACCAGGAGAGATGAGGAGGCTGCTGCAGGTGGCAATGAAACAGAGAACGAAAATGATGACAATGAAAACAATGAGAATGATGAGGAGGAGGAAGATGATGATGATGACGACGACGACGACCAAGGCCCTTACACTCCTTTTGATCCACCATGTAAGAAATTCCTTTGTTTCTACCTATCTTTCCTTAACATTTCAAATCCTTATCTTTCATCATTCCTTAATGATGAAATACCTAATTTCATCTGTATAATCTTCTAAACTTTCCCTTCCCTTCAATTCTTTTTCCATACAGACAAAATTAATTCAAATTAATTTACTGTTCTTAAATAATTGTATTCTTTGAAATAATAAATGCCAAATATTATTTTCTATATTCATCATATTCTATGTAGGATTTGACAGTTTAAAGTAATTTTTCCTTTTGGGTTAAGATAAGCAACCCAATGTTTCCCAGAAGTTTCATTTCATTTATTAAATTTATAGGCCGCCCAATCCCGGAGGACTCCAATTTCCACCAACCCTAGCAAGAATGGGATTGTGGATCTTGTTCTAAATATTTTGTGTAGCACCAAGTTGCCTTCTCATCTTTTAGGGGGAAATCTTACAAAATCCTCTTATATTGTTTTATATTATATTTATGTTTTCCACTTCCAAAGAATAACGTTACAGGTCTATGGACTCTTGAAGAAATTTCAGAAATGTTTGTGTTTTTGCTTTAGTTATTAAGCAATTAATATTTGTTGCGCTGAAAGCAAAATATGAATTAGGAAACATTTCTGTTTTGGCTCTTCCTGATAGGATGCTTTAGAATTAGAGCACTCCCTCTTTTTGAATGCTGCTGATTGCAAAGCGTTTGTAATGAGTGAGCAATGTTACTGACATGTGCTACCACTAACACTGGAGCGGGGAGGACAGTAAAACTTTCTGACCTTCTGGAAAGCTACTTCTGCACTGAAAGCATCCACGAAATACTTCCTGTTTCTTTGCCTAACTGAGGAAGAATTGAGAATTCTCCGCAGCCAGTTTGCAAAGGGTCTGGTGCTGTGGCCTAGAGAACCTAGAGAGACTAGAGAACCTTTGAAAAATACTAAAAAAAGAAATCATTATTTGATTATTTAAAATAAAAGTGGTGAATATCGTGAGATGGAAACTGAAATCTCTCTAATCTCTCATTCCAATTTGGCAGCAATAAACATGCTCATACTTCATTGGCCTTGGTCACCTTCCCAATCTAGAGTTTCTAATAAGGAATCAACTGTCTAAGGTGAGGGTTTCCAACCCCTGGGCCACGGCCCATTGCCAGGCCTTCAGCCCTTCGGAACCGGGCCATGTAAGTGGCGGGCGAGTGCATGCATGCACATGCCTATCCCCGCTTGTGTGAGTTGTGGGTAAGTGCCTGCATACACGCATGCCTGCCACTTGCACAAATGGGGCTGCACGCATGAGTCCTTGCCCACCGCTCATGCGTAACCATGCCCTCTCTTCTCCCTGCCATTCTGCAAAGCTGGAAAGGTTGGGGAACTCTGGTCTAAGGGCCCCATTACTTGGTTTTACTATTTGCTGATTAATCATTGTGGTTGCTATTGTACTTATTTTGTGGATGTTTTAAATTGTTTTAATGCTTTTAATTGTTTTATAGTATTAGAAGTGTAAGCCACCTAGAATCCCCTGGTTGAGGTGGTAGCTATAGAAATTGAATAAATTGAATAAATAAATCTTTGAATTTTTAATTTTATAGATTGGAAGGCCATATTTCCTACAAAAAAAGGATTTTAAATTGTACTTAAAATGATCTGATCAGGGTCCCTGAATTTAGTACGCCAGCCAGAAGTATTCCATAACCGTGTGAGGTGCTGTGGGACCAAGAATTGTTCCATTGAAATAGAAAATGAATGGAAGGTGCACCAGCACTTGAGTTGAAAGTATCAGTAGGAGCCTTCAGTTTAGGTTGTAAAGTTTGGGACATGCTCCATGTTGCATGATGGAGACCGTGTTGATTTGTGTAAAGTCTGCCTTTTGCACTAGTTTTATCTCACACTTCACATAAGTTCATTGATCTCTGCTGCTCTGGTAAAGAAATCATCAGGCATAAGACAGATTCCATTCTTGCACTGAAAAAAAAGAAAAGAAACACAACAGTATTTAGAGAAATAGGACTCACTCAGGTAGTTTTTTTTGTAGATAGATTGCTGTTATCATAAGGAATTGTATCTTTAATGATTAAAAGGAGAGAGAACAGCTTGTCATTGTCTTCATTAGTAGCACTAGGTATTAGAAATCGTAGAATGAAAAGAGCTTGTTTGAGTCCCTCTAGCCTTTTCAGGATGGTGTCCTGCTCATTCTTAAGCATTTGTGAAAAAGCATTTGATGGCGTTAAATGCATCCTATTACAGATTGACTATTACGGTAGTTTAATGAAAATCACTTTCCCTTCAACTGACAAGACAGGCTTGAAGGGGGAATTATCAAGGTTGTTTTCATTTTATTATTGTATACTTCTTTTGTAATGCATGTATCATTTTGTATACAAAGTTGTCCCTTCATTAGAGTTAAACTAATTCAAATTTATGGGAATTACATTCTGAGTCCCATACTCAGTTACCAATGTTCTTCTTTTAGATGCTTGCTCTTTGATGCCGGCTTGAGGCTATGCTTGGTAAAATACTGGTCCAAGGAAATGTTGGGGAGGAGAATCTCTAGTACAAGCCATATACTCCTAAAAAGTAATATTTCTACACAGCAGCACCAAATTTCTTCTTACGAATGAAGATGAATATAGATGTTCCTCCTTTTCTTTCCTTTTTAACTTATATTCATTCCCTACATGTTACACTGGACAACACTTTTTTCCCCAAAAGTTTTGCTTCCTGAAAAACTTTGAGGATAATGATAGATCCCTTCAAATTAAACAAAAATATAACTCCAGAGTGACTATCTCATAGGAATATTGAGAAGTAATAAATTAACTTTTAATGACTATAAAGTATTCATGATGCATTTAATGACTACAATGTATTTAATTGTTTGTGACATGCTGCATGAGTTCAACAGGTCTAAAAGTGTTTTGCTGCTGATTTTCATTTGCACTCAGTGTCCAATCCATCTCACTGCAGTGTCCAACAATAGTCAGCCAGCATAGATGAATTTCAGTTGCCCTGATACTGTTTTTCCATTGTGGCAATGTCTCAGTGAAACCTTTCACCATATTCACACTGATTCCTTGTAGATTTTCAGGAAAGTGAATACAACATGGGCAAATGCATAAAACAAATCTTCAGTGACATGTTGTATTTCATGGTTTCTTAATGCTGCAGGAAGCTTATTAACCAGCTGAATGTAGGTTGATGCTCTGCAGTTGCCATTAACATTCTCAATGACACCCTTAAATGCTTTCCAGGATTTTATTTGACCCCACTAACAGATCTTTGGACCACTTGTCATTGATGAAATATCTGATATGTAGACCAACAAATTTGCCTTCCTTAATTGTGGCATCAGTTATTCTTGGAAATATCTGTCTCAAATAATGAAAACCTTCCTTGTTCATCTCCTTTGTAAAAACTTTCATGAGTCCAAATTTTATTTAAAGCAGAGCCAAAAATATCTTTGTCAGGTCGAAAAGTGGAACATATGCCACATTTTTATGTCCTGGAACTCTAATTTTTTCAGAGTAGCCATTTTTTAAAAATTTAATGTGACTCTCTTGTGCTGACTGTCCCATCTGCATATGTAACAACATTACTTGATATATCAGAGCTGCATTCCAAGTAGAACCACTACTTTTTATATTTCCACGAATATTCCAGTTGTACTTGGTGTACTGGGTGCGCTTTAACAACAGTTCTACATTTTGTATGTTTCTTTCATGTGTCCAACATGAACTAAAGGATGTACATTGCTTTTGTGGAAAAACATAGTTTATATAAAACAATATGTGATAGATTAAATTGCAGATTATTTTAATGATTAGCAGCAAAAACCCTGTAAAATACATCCAGGAGTGTTCAGGAAGAAAAATCTTTGTTGCCCAGAATTATTTTAAACCGCTGGTCTTTGACTATTATTATAAAGTCTATAAAGATATATCCATCCATCCATCCATCATAGCAATAGCAATAGCAATAGCAATTAGACTTATATACCGCTTCATAGGGCTTTCAGCCCTCTCTAAGCGGTTTGCAGAGTCAGCAGATCGCCCCCACAGTCTGGGTCCTCATTTCACCCACCTCGGAAGGATGGAAGGCTGAGTCAACCTTGAGCCGGTGAGATTAGAACCACTGAACTGCAGATAACAGTCAGCTGAAGTGGCCTGCAGTACTGCCCCCTAACCACTGCGCCACCTCGGCTCTTCATCATCTCATGTGTCTCTATCTTTTCTGCAATATATGAAAACTTGCTGACCTGAATTACTCAGATATCTATACTTTTGACTACGCATATTTTCCACTGCTGTTTTTGGCATAGCTTTGATTATTTATAAAAATAAGAAGTGCAAGTAAAGTTCTTTGATTCTTACAAAATGTATTGATTTATTTTTACAGCTGGCCTAATAGAAATTATCAAGTGGCTCTTCACCTGGCCTCTATCTTTGCTCTTATACTTCACGGTGCCCAACTGTAGCAAACCCCACTGGGAGAAGTGGTTCTTGGTGACTTTTGCTTCCTCTACACTCTGGATTGCAGGCTTTTCCTATATAATGGTCTGGATGGTATGTATTAGGCTTGAGTAAGATAGCGTTAGATTCAGTAGATGCACTGCCTTCTCACAGTAAAAATCTACCCTTCGTTTTCAGCACTAATCAGCCAGAAGCTCATAAAGAAAATATTATTATCCTCCCAATAGTTGCCAATAATCAGTGAAATGATGCCAGGAGTGACAAACCCCATAACTCAGGTGTCCTTGTGGCCTCTACTTGATTAATAGTCCTTGCCATCCCTTCATCACAATTGCAAAAAACCAGAAGTACCATTTTCGCGCTCTACATGGGGCAGCCCTTGAAGAGTATTCGGAGACTTCAACTCGTCCAGAACGCAGCCGCGCGAGCGATTGTGGGTGCACCTCGGTACACCCACATTGCACCTATCCTCTGCGAGCTGCACTGGTTACCGATCAGTCTCCGGATACGCTTCAAGGTGCTAGTCGTAACTTATAAAGCCCTTCATGGTATTGGATCTGGGTACTTGAGAGACCGCCTGCTGCCAATTACCTCCCACAGACCCATTAGATCTCACAGGGTTGGCCTCCTCCAGGTGCCATCTACCAGCCAATGCCACTTGGCTATTACCCGGAGGAGGGCCTTCTCTGTGGCAGCTCCAGCCCTCTGGAATGAACTCCCCGCAGGGATTCGGACCCTCACCTCTCTCCAGGCCTTCCGAAAAGCCGTCAAAACCTGGCTTTGCCGGCAGGCCTGGGGGTGATGAGTTCCCTCCCCTCTCGACATGTATGGTTGTGCGACTGTTGTCTACTCTTATTATTTGTATTTTGTCTTTTTATGTTCCCCTTTTTTTCCCCCTTGAATTGTTCGCCGCCCTGAGTCCTCCCGGAGAAAGGCGGCATACAAATAATAAAATACATACATACAATACATACATTCTGCTATTTTGAGTTAGGGAAAGCACACAACTATGGTGTGTATCTTAAAATAGGCTTGTGGGCATTCCCTTCCCCACAAATCTCAGGAAAAACAAAATTCTGAAGTAGTCCATTTGTGTCACCTCCCCTAAATAATTATACCTAGTCTTACAAGACAGGGAAATTTATACAATCAGTCTATCCTAGGTGCGTTTGCCAAATCTTTTTGTAAAAATCCACATCCTCTAGCCAATCCTAATAAGGTGCCCACCTCTGAGTGCTTCAAGGCAATCTAAAGAGGTCTCCTTTAAACCAGGAGGCATCTTGTGCTCTGGGAAACATTTATCTCACTAAATAAAACATTTTTATTCTCAGCTAGAAATCACAAAAGAAGTTGAGCAAGGATCCATGGGACTAGTTTTAGAGCATATCCTCTAAGGAGACAGTGATTCAAACATCACAGTTGAAATCTAACTATTGTTAGCTATCAAACACCATCATACATAGTTGACTATATATGAAAGATGTCACCCAGATAATCTGAATATATCCTATTTTGTCAGCAAAATATTAAAAGTACTACAAACATCTTGATATTCTCAAATAATTTTAGGAAATCAGCCACTTACAAATCAGCCACTTACAACCTGAAACAACTTAGCAGGTCATAAGGTTGTGGGTGCCATATGCACAGGGGAAAAAACCCTCTCATGGCCTGCTTATTTGCACTACATCACTGTAGTACTAATCTTGGTTATGGACTGGTCACTGCCTGCGGTTCCACCACAAAACCGCGCTCGACTAAACCGCGCCCGTCTAAACCGGGTCGCTGACATCATCAACAGGGCGACAACAGCGCGGAGACAGAAGCACGCTGTAAACCCTAAACCTAAAATTAACCCCTAAACCTAAACCTAACCCCCTAAACCTAATCCTAAACCTAATCCTAAACCTAATCCTAAACCTAATCCTAACCCTTAACCTAACCCTAAACCTAACCCTAACTCTTAACCTAAACCTAACCCTTAACCTAACCCTAAACCTAACCCTAAAGCTAACCCTAAACCTAACCCTTACCTTAAGTTGAATCGGCTTGCTTTCAAAGCGCTATTTAAAGCGCCCTTCTTTCTCCGCGCTGGCTGTTGTTGCCCTGTTGATGACATCAGCGACGCGGTTTAATCGGGCGCGGTTTAGTCGAGCGCAGTTTTGACGGGTCACGTTGCCTGCAATGAAGATTATTCTCCTTTCACAAGCCTTGAAGTGGTTTTTAAGCTGTGGTTCTTAAATTCTGTTTTTCCTCCATCTGGCCTCTACCATAGTGGCACCCAACTTTTTGGGCACCAAGGACCGGTTCCACAGAAAATGTTTTTCTGTGGACCGGAGAGGATGTGGTTTTGCATGATGCCTGCATCCCGCAGATAGAATTTCATTTGTTTGCATGGCCTGATTGCTGGCATGCTGCGGATCTGTGCCAGTCCATGGACTAGAGGTTGAGGAACCCCTACTCTAGCAGTCTGTCTTACCATGTTAGTACCTACAGTTCTTTCAGTATACTGTAGCAGACCAGAGAGTGCACTCAGTAACAATTGTGGTTGCAAGCTCCCTATTCTAGGTTTCATCCATAATATCACCCAAGCCAGTTGCAGCACAGGCTTCTTGGAATCCAATTAGATCTAATACCTTTTTCAGCCAAAGTGTTCTAATAAGTACTACTACTCCTGCAGAAAATAGCTGTAGCCGCATGATTTTCACCTCACTGAAAACCAGATGGTATTATCTTTAACAGTGTTTAAGCAACCTGACAATTCATTTTATTTTTCTAGGTCACAGTCATTGGTTTCACTTTGGGTATTCCAGATGTGATAATGGGGATCACATTCCTGGCAGCTGGAACCAGTGTACCAGATTGTATGGCAAGCCTTATTGTGGCAAGACAAGGTATATTTATAATTCATTATATATGAATATTACAGAGTTCTTGAAGATATTTAAAAGGCATTCTTTAATTTTGCTTCAGGGTGAAGAAATAACAATGTCTACAATAGAATATATATTCATAATATGGAAAAGAGTGTTCAGATAGGTAGCCAAAAAATAATAATGAAGAGGGATAAGGAAAGTCTCTAAATTTGCATGCCTTCAATTTTCTCTTTCCCATCTCTCTTTGGTTTTTTACCATAAGAATGTTATGATGGATTACCCAGATGACAATTTGAAATATAGGGCCTCACCTCTGCCTTTTCTTTTTCCTTTACAATTCCATCCTCCTTCTTTTTCTTTTCATTTTCTTTCTCTCTTTTTTTTGTAGCCCTCAGAACACTTTCTGATCATAAATGCTGAAAATCACAGCCTCGTCCATTTTACATTTTGGCTCACCTATCCCAATATTAAATGTATTGGCCTAACTTCTAAATTGGAGAGCCCTGGATTTCGTCATCTCTACAACACTATTTGTATTATGCTGGAGACATAATATTCCTGTGATGCAACATATGGCAAAGAATGTGATATTGGTCAACCAAGGCCATGGAAATCACATGACTGCCAAAACGAATATGTCAGCAGCAAGCACGTCAAGTTTAGCACCCTTCCCACACTGAATTCTAGCCATACAGGATCTAATTCTGTATTTTAAAAACAGAAAATGAGTAGAAAATTGCAACCAAACATGTTGAAGCTGGAACTATGTGACTATCAGACTCCTTAGTGTTACAGTTTTTAAAGGATTTTTTAGGATTTTCCATTGTGGTTAGAATTAAGGTAAATTCTAATCCCAGTGCTGGTTTTGACCATTAGAGCCCTTTATAGCACAGGACAGGTTATTTGAGGGACTGCCTCTTCCCCACTACATCTCATCCCATATGGTCCAGCAGGTATGCTGTAGGTCCTATCTGCCAAATAGCTACATCTGGCAGGAGCCAGGAGATTGGCCTTTTCTGCTGTGGCACACACTCAAAGTGAGATTGGCCCCATCTCTGCCCACCTTCTGGAAGTCCTTCAAAACCTGATGTGGTAGCTCCATTGAACATAACTATAATCTGATGCTTTTTTCTAGCATTTTAATGATGCTATTCATTGATTTTTTTTAAAAAATGATTTTATGATTTGATTGTCATGGCTCAGAGTCACAGTTTGTGAGATGGGCAGCCAAAAAGAATATGATAAATAAATAAAAATGTTTGTTTCGGTTTTAGTGTTAAGGTTAAACTTCAGTTTAATATCAGTCAGGGGAAAAGGTAGATTTGAAATGGGGTAAATGTTTTATATTAAAGTTAAATTTAAATTAGGATATTGTACTGGGTATGGTTGAATTAGAGATCAGGGTTATTATTTAAGTTAGTTTTAATGATATTTATGGGTTATATTGTTGGGGTTAGGTTTGTAAATATATATTGTCATGTTGGGGTTAAATCAAAATTATAGTTAATGTTCAGTCAGGATTATAGTGAAATTTAGCTGAGCCACCTAAGGCTGTAATTAAGAGGGGAAAGATTTAAGAAGAAAGACTGAATTTTAAAAATGTGGACATGGGGAAGAGAATTTCTTATTACCCTCTCTCCTAACATGTGTCTTTTCTTTTCTTTTCATTTTCACATATGATTGTGTTCCTCACAGAATGCAACTATCTCAGATAATATGCTACTGCAAGATAGGAGATGACAATAATTTGTGAAGGGCAGGTTTATAATCCTGATTGCTGATAGTTACCTTTGTGTTTAAGAAGAGACATAACTTTTCAATACTAGTTTTTTCTCAGCAAATGCTATAGAAGAGTTGCTTTTTTGGAGAGGGGGAATGCTAGACTAAATTAATCCTTTAATCCTTTAGAGTCGACTCAACAGCTATTTTCAAATCAAAAGCCACATTGATAAGTGGGAAGGGGGCAGTAATGGATGGCAACTGGGTTATTAGATTTAATATAGCCTCCCACTCATTGGGCATTGGGTATTGTATAAAATGTAATGCTAAATCAAAACAAACATAAAATAAAACAAGACAGCCTGGACTAAACAACCATTAAAACAAGCAAGACAACTCATCCCTTGCGTATATTAATCCCAGGTCTGGGACCAAAGCCAGGTTTAAAGGCTTTTCAGAACCCCAGGAGGGAGAGTGCCATCTTGGCCTCAGCATCCGTGGAGGGATGCTATTCCATAGGGTGGGGGGTGCATCAGAGAAGGCACATTTCCTAGGTTCTGTAAGATGACAACATTTAAAAGAGGAAACCTGAACCACATCCACTCTGCCTGAATGTACCAGACAGGCAGAACAATGGGAGAAGTGCAGCCCCTTAGGTAACCAGGCGCTATGCCATGGAGGGCTTTACATGCAATCATTATCATTGATACAGTTATCACTGTCCTTAGGATACAATAATGGTTGCATTTATTGTTAGTATTCGCTACCAGTGTAATTCAAGTGAAAGTAACTATATCACTATTATTTTCATTTTTAAAATCAACATAGTTATCATTACCAGGTATTATTAAACAATCAATTGTATCAATTATTATTATTGAGCCATGGTGGCACAGTGGTTAGAATGCAGTACTGCAGGATACTTCTGCTGACTCCAGTGACTGCAATTTGACAGTTCGAATCTCACCAGGCTCAAGGTTGACTCAGCCTTCCATCCTTCTGAGGTCAGTAAAATGAGGACCCAGATTGTTGGGGTTAATATGCTGACTCTGTAAACCACTTAGAGAGGGCTGTAAAAGCACTGTGAAGTGGTATATAAGTCTTAAGTGCTATTGCTATTATATTTATTAATATTAAAATACATTACAGTAGTTTGGCACATGGTTTCACATCTTTAAATCTGTTCTCTGTGTGTTGTATTCGTATCTTGTTGTCAATGACTCAAAAAGAAAAAAAAACAGATTACCTAGAAAACTGGGAATAACCAAATAGACAATACCTCTCTCAGGGAGAAGAAAGGAGAAGCAAGAAAAGAACAATAGGGTTATAGCCATTGTGTACTCTAAAGTTTGGAGTTTCATATAAAACTTCACTTTAAACTCTTTATTGAAAGTAATATATAGCAAACCACTATTGCTGCATACTAAGTTATGCTAATGAGAACAATGACAAAAACAGGATGAACAGGAACCCTCAAGCATCTTCCCTCCATTTGCCCCAAGAGATAGATGTTAGGGAGGCTTTTTAAATTTCTCTATAATAATATTGGAGTAGTATTTCTCCATTTCTTAACTTCTGCTTATACTTTGGTTTGGTTTGGTTTATTGGATTTATATGCTCTTTGTTCTGAAGAAAGCTTACATATGATTTTACAACATCTTAACTGGTCATAATAAAAGCAATGCTTCAATAGCAGTCTCCTGCCACATACCTCCCAACGGCCGATAAGATCTCACAGGCTGGGCCTTCTCCGGGTGCCGTCGACCGGACAATGCCGGCTGATGACCCCTCGGGGGAGGGCCTTCTCTGTAGTGCTCCGGCCCTGTGGAACGATCTACCTGCAGAGATTCGGACCCTTCCCACTCTCTCGGCCTTCCGAAAAGCCACTAAAACCTGGCTGTTCCGGCAGGTCTGGGGCTGTTGACCCCATGAACGAGGTCCAGCCCCACCTAGGTTGAGTGTATGGTGTGTTGCTTTTAAATCTGTTTTCTCTTTCCCTATATTTTAACTTTCATTTTTACTCTTGTACTTTGTAAGCCGCCCAGAGTCCTACGGGATTGGGCGGCATATAAATTTATTAAATTACAATTACAATTAGTTCTGTTTTGTAGTAATTCTGACTTATCTATTCTTGTGTTGCAGGAATGGGTGACATGGCCGTTTCTAACTCCATCGGAAGCAATGTCTTTGATATTCTGGTTGGCCTTGGCCTTCCATGGTCCCTACAGACTCTAGCAGTAAACTATGGCTCTGTTGTAAGTTTTACATTTGCCTGAATGAATGCAAATGCATAAGATGGAAGATAACTTTCTAGACAAAAGCAAAACTCAGAAAAAATTAAGAATTAAGGTGGATAAAATTTTTGACTGGTACCACCTTACTGTTAGCAAGGGCTAACAGTGGATACAATTAAAAATGATAGCTTCTCTATATACCTTCTCTATATACTACTGCAATGCGCTCTACATGGGGCAGCCTTTGAAGAGTATTCGGAGACTTCAACTCGTCCAGAATGCAGCCGCGCGAGCAATTGTGGGTGCACCTCGGTACACCCACGTTACACCTATCCTCCGCGAGCTGCACTGGCTACCAATTGGTCTCCGGATACGCTTCAAGGTGCTGGTTATCACTTATAAAGCCCTTCATGGTATTGGACCTGGGTACTTGAGAGACCGCCTGCTGCCAATTACCTCCCAAAGACCCGTTAGATCTCACAGGGTCGGCCTCCTCCGGGTTCTGTCCACCAGCCAATGCCATCTGGCTACCACCCGGGGGAGGGCCTTCTCTGTAGCAGCTCCGGCCCTTTGGAATGAACTCCCCGCGGAGATTCGGACCCTCACCTCTTTCCAGGCCTTCCGGAAAGCCGTCAAAACCTGGCTGTGCCGGCAGGCCTGGGGTTGATGAGTTCCCCTCCCCTCTCGACTTGTATGGCTGTGTGATTCTCGTGTATTTTAATTACGTGTATTGTGTTTATGTCCCCTTTCCCCCCCTGAGTTGTTCGCCGCCCTGAGTCCCTCCCGGAGAAGGGCGGCATACAAATAAACTAAATCCAATCCAATCCTATGTAACTAAAAAAATTACAATTACAATTAGTTCTGTTTTGCAGTAATTCTGACTTGTCTATTCTTTTGCTTTCATTATTTAGTATCCCAATCCCAAAAAACTTTTCAGCAGCTTATATTTCTTGGTTTCAATAATAAAATTAAAAGGGGAGGTGGGGGGG
Source organism: Thamnophis sirtalis (assembly GCF_051295495.1). NCBI lineage: Eukaryota > Metazoa > Chordata > Lepidosauria > Squamata > Natricidae > Thamnophis > Thamnophis sirtalis. The sequence goes on from NW_028261388.1 coordinate 71,365,328, forward strand.
ATTATATGAGAAGCATAAAATGCTATCATCTAGAACAAGTATGTCCATCCCAGAGAGGTGGACTGTTCGACAGGTAATAATGCGACCTTACAAGACACACACACACACACACAAAATAAATGAACTAACAAGTTACAGAAAATAGTTTGCGAACTATTCTAAGTCATTAATGCCTACTCTCCATACATTGCTAGACCTCTTAGAAATCTGCCTCAATCCAAATTCCACAATCCTTTCCAATGGATTTACGGTATATACTTACACAAGCACCATTTCACATCCAGTGCTATTCTACAATACCTGTGTTATTTATTTTTATATTTATAATTGATTGTAGAAGATTTACAAGAAAGAAAATAAGAGCTGTTTTCAGAATCACATGTAAAGAAGATAAAACAAAACAATTCTGTTTACCAAGCTGCAGGGGTACATAAGTTAGTATCCAAGCAGTCCAAATAGAAAAGGGAACAAATGGGAGCAAGCTACTTTATAGAGTCGAAACATTGATTGTTTTGCTACTGTGGAACTGGATGTTCACTAGCCATCCAATGTAAAAGTAGCCCTTCCTGCAGTGGTGGGATTCAAATAATTTAACAACCGGTTCTCTGCCCCAATGACTAGCTGGGTAGGCGGGACTCGGTGGTCATGTGACTGGGTGGGCATGGCCAACTCAACGTCACTCACATAGATGGGCTGTTACAATGTCAAAAGGGTTAACCGGAGAGGCATTTTCTGTAAGCAGGTCAATAAAGATTAGGCTAGAAACAACACCAGAATGTTTCCTTCCTGCCTTCCTCACAGGATTAGCCTTGTAAAGTGGAAAAAAAACATAATGAGATTTCGGGGAAAAGGGCAGCATATAAATGTAATAAATCCAATCTAAATCCAAATCCAATCCAGTTAGACCTGAGGGAGCTTGAAAAAACACCAGCTGAGTATAGATGAAATAGTAGTTGCTGCAAGAACTTGTCTTTGTTTAAGAGTAGCCTTCACTGACTGTCTTAGTTGTGTTAATTTGTCAACACTGATTATCCAACAGCCAGTGAACCCTCTGTTTTCTTCTTGAATCTTAAATTTTGAACTCCAGATCCCTTGTCTGTGCCAAGGTGGCACAGTGGTTAGGGTGCAGTACTACAGGCCACTTCAGCTGACTGCTATCTGCAGTTCAGCGGTTCTAATCTCACCTGCTCAAGGTTGACTCAGCCTTCCATCCTTCCGAGGTGGGTAAAATGAGGACCCGGATTGTTGGGGGAAATATGCTGACTCTGTAAACCGCTTAGAGAGGGCTGAAAGCCCTATGAAGCGGTATATAAGTCTAACTGCTATTGCTATTGCTATTGTCTAAGTCTTGACCTGGTTTTGCTTTTGAGGTCTGAGCATATTTGCTAACTTTGTTTCTCTGGCTACCAGTAATTCTTTTGTACAGTGAGATCTTGGGCACTATAATTACACATTGCTGTTCCAAATCCCTGATATGGTCCTATATAAATATAGTTAGATAATAAATAAATACAGTAAATAATTCTTATTCATAATGAAAAAGAATGTGCCTTTGAGAGCAGTATTACTAGAAAAAAAATAAACAGCATCAATTTGAACTGACCTATTTAGGGATAAGATTTGCTAAATGCAAAATAAAGTAAAAATCCATGTCTAATGGACAGCTTAAATTGGACTATAATAGGAACTGAAATTTATATTATAGAACTATAACAGTGATGGCGAACCTTTTTTGGCTCGCGTGCCAAAAGCGAGGGGAGCGCAGGGGGGTCGTGCGCGGGCGTGCCACACCCATAATGCAATGCGTGACCCCAGCACACATGCACACATGCTCCCCCCCCCATTTTTTGCTTGCTTTTCTCACCCTCCCCTGGCTCCAGAGGCTTTATAGGAGCCTAGGAAGGGCGAAAACAGCATCCCCCGCACTCCGGAAGGGCCTCCGGAGGGCTAAAACAGGCCCTACGAGCAAACTGAACTTCCATTTTTCCCGTAGGGCCATTTTTTTGCACTCCGGAAGCTTCAAGGAAGCTCCTGAAGCCTCCGGAGGGCCTCCGGCTCCGGGGTGCAGGGGAGGCTGTTTTCGTCCTCCCCACGCTCCTATAAAGCCTCTGGAGCCTGGGGAGGGTGAAAATGGCCTCAAAAAAAGGCTGAAGTCAGGTGGCCAGCGTCCGTGCCCTGACAAATGGCTCCGTGTGCCACCTGTAGCACGCGTGCCATAGGTTCGCCGTCCCGGAACTATAATGACTGTAATATAATTGAATTCTTCAATATATTCCATCCTACATTTAATAAAGTAGAGCAATCAGATTTGGGGCTGCAAAAATCTGGATAACCACTAGATGGTAGCAAAGTCATACAATCTGAAAAAGTAATAAGAGAAAAGGTAAACCTTTTTACAGATGGTACAGGTAGTCCTTGACTTACTACCTCAATTGAGCCCAACATTTCTGTTGCTAATTGAGACAGTTGTTAAGTGAGTTTTGCCCCAGTTTAAACCTTGCTCGCCACAGTTATTAAGTTAATCACTGCAGTTGTTAACTTAGTAACATGGTTAATTAACTCAATCTGCCTTCTTCATTGGCTTTGCTTGTCAAAAGGCCAGCTAAGATTACCACATGACCCCGGAACATTGCAACTGACTCATAAATATGAGTCAGTTGCCAAGCATCCAAATTTTGATCATGTGACCATGGGATGCTGCAATGGTCATAAGTCACTTTTGGTCATAAGTGTGAAAAATAGTCATAAGTCACTTTTTTCAGTGGCACTGTAATTTCGAACGGTCAGTAAACCATTGTTATAAGGTTGAGGACCCCCTGTACTTTAAAAAACAAGAGTGAAAATGAACTGGGGCCCGAAGTTGTATCTTGAGATCCTACTTGAGAGCTACCTGTCATATTTTTGAAGCTAGATCCAAGTTTGAAGAGTCAAAATAATTGGAATAGAACATACTATGCCAGAGGAAAAAAAAATGCCAGATCAAAGACAGGAAGTGCTTCAATGAAAACTGACACAGAAAGCCTTTTGTCCATAACAACCCTTTAACAATGAGCCAATTACTGAGAGATGGTCAGATAGCTGTTCTATGTATGACTTAAGCAACTTGGCAATTCATTTTATTTTTCTAGGTCATCATCATTGGTTTGAGTACTCCAGATGCAATAGTGGGGATCATATTACCAGATTTCAGGGCAGGCCTCCTTGTAGCAGCATTGCAATATCTATTAATTCGAATGTACATTACAGTAGTTGGGCATACAATTTCGTTAAGTGCATTTCAACTTTAAATTTGTTTTGTCTCTCTCTGCTGTATTTGTGTTTTGCTTTCAGTGACTCAAAGAACAGAGGTATCCTCATAGAAACCAGCAGAATAGAACAGAATAGCAGAGTTGGAAGGGACCTTAGAAGTCTTCTAGTCCAACCCCCTGCTTAGGCAGGAAACCCCATACCATTTGTTTGTCTAATCTCTTCTTTAAAACTTCCAGTATTGGAGCATTCACAACTTCTGGAGGCAAGTTGTTCCACTGATTAATTGTTCGGTCAGCAAATTTCTTCTTAGTCTAGATTGCTTATCTCCTTGATTAGTTTCCAATTATTAGTTTGTGTGTTTGATTAGTTTAGTGCTTTGGACAATAGCTTGACTCACAGGAGAGGGTACAAACAATAAGGATACAGCAACTGTGGATTCTAACCTTTGGAGTTTCATGGCAATCTAACACTCCTTAATGAGGGTAATTTGGTACCAAACCACTACTGGTGCATATTAAGTTACGGTAATGGAAACAACAACGGCAAAAACAGGTTGAACAGGAAGCATCAGGCACTTTCTTCTCTAGTCTTCCCCCACCCCAAATTGCACAGAAGGAACAAACAGATAGCCCCACATTTCGGACACTTCAGAGTATGCCAAAGGAAGAAAAGTTGCCAAATCCAAGAATTGGATTGGAAGCTGGCAGGGGGAACTTTTCATCTGCAACAATGGATTTAACACTGAGGCCAATTACTGACAGAGCTGGCAGACATCTCTTTAATGGATGAATTCAAGCATAATTGTGACAGTTATCTGTCAAGGATGTTTTAACTGTACTGATCGGGGATTAGACCTGAGGATTGAATTGGCTCCTTCCAATTTTATAATTCTGCTATTTTATATACTTCCTGGAATAGGTTGGTTTTGGCTTTAGTAACAGGCCCTGATCTTCCCTGAGCCAAGTATGGCAGCAGAAATAGATAGCAAAGAATGCTGCTCTTCCTATTTTCTTATTTTTTTTGCTCTCCATGCAAGGGAACTGGAGTCAGCTTGTCTTTGAACAGTATATTGTAAACTCATCTTTTTATTCAGTGAAATTGTGAAGGGAATTTCCCCCCCTGCCTGTTCCGTGGAAGAGAAATGAAAACTCTACGGAGGAGCCCCAATCTAAAAGGCTGTGCCACTATCACCCACCACCCCTCTTAAGAAGGAAAGGAAGGCTGGAGGATGCCTTGATTAGAAGGCAGGCAAACACTGCTCACAGCCTGGAGTTCAATTCAGATGGGGCTCAAGGTTGACTCGTCCATCCATCCATCCTTCCAAGTTCATCAAAATGATGGCTCAGATTGTTGGGGGCAATATGCAAATGATGCTTATATATTGTAAATCACTCAGAGAGGGCTGTAAAGTGTTATGGGGCAATATATAAGTCTAAGTGGTATTGCTATTGAATAACTGTTTTATTATTATTTATTTTTTATTAAATATATTTATATGCCGCCCAATCCTGAAGGACTCCAGGCGGCTTACAAAAAAAATAAGAGGAAAAAAAAACACATAACGAGAAAAGAAACAGTTTAAAAACAGCAACACCCTCATACATTCATTCTAATCGGGGCTGGACCTCAACAGTGAGGTCAACAGCCCCAGGCCTGCCAGAACAGCCAACTACCCGGAGGAGAGCCTTCTCGATGGCTGCTCCGACCCTCTGGAACGAACTCCCCGTGGAGATTCGGACCCTCACCACCCTCCAATCCTTCCGCGCCGCTTTGAAGATCTGGCTGTCCCGGCTGGCCTGGGGTTAAGATTCCAACCCCACCCGAATTGTGTGACTGTTTTGCTTTCTTTTAATATGTTGTATTGTTTCCATATTGGAATACTGTTTGTCTTCCCCCCACCCTCCTTTTTTGAATTGTGAGCCGCCCTGAGTCCCCCCAGGGAAAAGAGCGGCATACAAATAAAGGAAATTCAAATTTTTACAGCTTTCCTGAAGGCCATGAGAGTGGGTATGGTCCGGATCTCCGGGGGTAGCTGGTTCCCTTATACTGTGGGAGTGGAGAAAGGGGAGCGCTTTCCCCTCCGTGTGTAACGTTCTCAGTTGATGGCATGAGCTATACTGATAGGCTTCCTTTCCCTATGAAATGTCTAAGAGGCGATTTCCTGGTCAAACTTCAAGACGACTTACTCTGCAAATCAGCTTCCTAATGGCTGGTGCTTAAATATTGCTTTCTTGATACAGCTAGTGCTTTTTAATGCAACCTTTTGTCTGTTGTGAGAAGAGGAAGCAGCAATGTAGTGACAATGAAGTATGCTACAGCCAGAAGGGGGAGTCATTGGAGTACTCTGGTTCGTTTCTGGGTTTTCTTCAGCTTATTCTTTTGTGCATTTCCTGGTTTTTCAAAGATCCCCCACCCATTGGACTTTTCTCCCAGTGTGGGACTTCTGATGCATAGATTAGAAGTATATCTTGCCAACACCTTAGCCAGGGATAATTAGCTTTTGTTCACCCAGTATTTTTTGTTTCTTGAGTCGTATGCCAGGAAGCTTTCTTGCCTCAAGTAATCCAATCTGGAAACACGGCTGTGATGCTGTCGTGGGCAGCTGAGTCTATAATCCAAGTACATGGAAAAGCTGCAAACTCCTCCGTTGCAACATTCCCAGTGAATTTTGACCCAGAGAAAATTCCCTAGGGAAATTTGCCTGCTTTATTCATTAAAGAGACCCTAAGAACATATTCAGCATGAAGAAAAGTGATTTCTTGGCCCTTTCATGATCCTGCGTTGGATCAGGCTGCCCTCTAAGAATATCCTAGATGCATTTTCTTGGTATTGTATTTTGGGAATTAAGGAGACGTTAAAAAAACAATGACAGGCATAGCAATGCTAGATAAAAATCAAAGTCTTAAACCATGTCTTCTCTAATATATCTATGATATTTCTGTATTTTAAATTAATTTTTACACTTTGTTTTGCCTCTACATATTCTAGCTCTCATGTGTTTACTGCCTTTGAAGGCAAAGTAAGAAATAGTTGATACTGATGCAATACTACTGAGCATTATTTTGACGCAGAAACATTTTATTTTAATTGCTCATTAGGCAGAGAACAACTTACAAACTAGGAAGAAAGTCCTTCTGTTGAACGAACAAGAAATGCATTGTTAACAGGGCATGAACTTTAATCCTCAGTTATTTTGTGGTGACAGATGAATGCTTTTCTTCTTCTCTCTTTCTGTACATCTGTGAGCCCAGCTGAGCATCTAGAATCTGGAAGTCATCCCATCACCTTTAGAAGAAGATTTGTCTGCTAGAGATGCCCTGAGCCCTCTGAAACAATGGCGGCTTGCCACTAAAAACATTTGGATAACCGAAAGAAAATAAAAGCAAGCCAACAAATACTAGTTAGAAATATGTCTGGAAAATAATTGTGTTTCTTGGACATTGTCCTGATATTTATATGGCTCCAGGAAAAAAAAAATTAACAGTTGATTCAATATAGGGTTGTTTAACTTTTTAGAGGCCTGAAAGTGGATTTTTTTTCACCTATCTTGATGGATCATAAATATTGATCATGTAGCAGGGACTCTTTTTGAAGCAGCATGTAAAATTGACACCATATAACCCTTTTTTCTTGAAGGAAAATATGAAATGCATTTACATACTCTGAGTAATACTGAAATCTTTCTTTTCAATTCTAAACAGCTATAGCTTAAATATGCTGTCCCAGCAGACTTTATTTCTAACTATGTATTATGATCCCACTGAAGTTCCAGTTAGATCATGTGTATACTGGAATAGAGCCAAGTACAAAAATATACACATCTGTTACTACTAAGGTGACTAACGGGAATCCATCTCTCTTACTGTTGGGAAATGTCTTGTTTCTGAAAACCTTTAAAGATCCAGTTGTGGCTTCTTCAGTACTGCCATGCTGCTGCTGCTGTGGTCATGTGATTGTTATTTCCAACACATCCCGACAGCTTCCTATAAGACAAAAAGCCAATGGGGAAGCCAGCAGAAAGTTGGAAGTTACTTCTGTTTTGCCCTCCTTATGGTCATTCTGTTTCTCTGTTTACATAAATGGAAATACTTCTGAAATGAGACCCAACGTGTCACAGGTTGTCTAATACTAAGAGTGCAACACTATACAATATTATTATAATGTGTCTTAAGTAAGATTGCTTTTACATAAATAGGTATAGTGTTCCACTCTTCGATGTACTCATAAGAGTCAGGGTGTGTATATATATATATATATATATATATATATATATATATATATATATATATATATATATATATATATATATATATATATATATATATATATATATATATATATATATATATATATATATATATATATATATATATATGTGTGTGTGTTTTTATTTGTGCTGATAAATAAATACAAATATAACAAAGGCAACAGTAAAAATATTGGGTTTCTGTCTGGATGGACTCTTGTGACGAGCCTAATGACAGAGAGTGGAAGTGTGACCTTCCTCCCACACTTGGGCATACCAGGGGTTGTGACTTTAAGTATATATATATATATATATATATATATATATATATATATAATATATATATATATATATATATATATATATATATATATATATATATATATATATATATATATATATATATATATATATATATATATATATATATATATATATATATATATATATATCAGAGGCAGGAAGAGTGAGCTGTGCCCAAGGCACTTTTTTGGTGGGAAAAAAACCCTTTGCAAAAATAGTTTTCAGTGTCTAGGAGCCTGGTGGTGCAGTGGTTAGAATGCAGTACTGTGATATTGCAGCATTACAGGCAAACTCTACCCACAGCCAGGAGTTCGATCCTGACCGGCTCAATGTTGACTTAGCTTTCCATCCTTTCGAGGTCAGCAAAATGAGGACCTAGTTTGTCGGGGGCAATATGCTGACATTGTAAATGCCCAGAGAATACTGTAAAGCACTATGGGATGGTATATAAGTGTAAGTGCTATTGGTATTGCTATTGCTATAGTCGCATGATCTCTAGCCTTTCTCCTAAGAAAGTCCTGAGAAAAGACATGCCTGATTTTACAAGGTGCTCTGTGGCACGATATGCCTGCCTTGAATCACCTTTTCCCCTTTGAAACTTAATTGTTGCCTAACCCAATCCTTATTCATTTATTTGTTTATTCATATTCTGCCTTTATTACTTTTACAAATAACTCAAAGCATATTTTGAACATATTCAATCTACCTTCCTCCTCCTATTTTCCTCATAACAACAACATCCCTGTGAGGGTTAAGGTTAGGGTTAAGCTGAGTTAGGCTGGCCCAAAGGCCAACACTTTAACCACTGCATTGAACTGACTTTAATATGCCTCTAATTTAAGGTTAGTCTTCTGTATTATGATGGACTTTTTGCACGGGCTTCCCACACACCAGAACTAATATTTACTTCTTGATACTGTCACTTTTTAATTGAATATGCGACCAGGTATGTTTGCATTCCTCAGGACATAACAGCATTTGTGCAGTATCCATTTGAAGTAATGAACAAAGTTGTATTATGTTAGTTGAGGGAAAAAGTAGTTTGCATAACAAAATGAACTCTGGCTGAGTACAGATGTTTTCCCCATCCTCAGGATAAAGGGCATTCCCTACAGGCTTCACTCCTACTCCCCATACAATGTCTGCCAGTTTCTCAGAGCTGAAGGGAAAGGCTGGAATTTAACGTAGCGCCTCTGCTTTCCAAGAAGATCCCAGGAGGGAATCAGTCTTAAATCCTGGAAAATTCCTGGTACTGAACTGGATCAGCCCATGGTTAGACTAGGCTGCTTCCCGTTTTAAAATATGGGACACTTTCCTTGAAAAAGCCGTACTTGTAATCTTTCTGCAAAGTTGATATTAACAAAGAAAATCCAATATAATCTTCAGATGTTTGTACTATGTATCTGTTATGGAATATGACATTAAGTAATGTAAATACCCCGTGACCCGACAAATGCGCGCCTGAGAACAGCGTGCCGACGAAACCGCGGCGATAAAACCGCAACGTTGACAGCGCGCCCACAAAGGCGCGCCGACAAAACAGCGCCAACAGAAGAGTGATTATGGTTAAGGTAAGGATTAGGGTTAGGGTTAGGGTTAGGGTTAGGTTCAGGGTTAGGTTCAGGGTTAGGTTCAGGGTTAGGTTCAGGGTTACCTTTAGGGTTACCTTTAGGATTACCTTTAGGGTTACCTTTAGGGTTAGGTTTAGGGTTCACCCACAAAAGGGCGAACGACAAAAGCGCGCCTGACTAAACCGCAGTGACAAAACCGCGAGTTCTAAAGCGCACCGACGAATGAGAGCTGAAGCGCGCCGACAACAGTGCGCCGACAGAAGCGCGCTGTAACCCTAACCCTAAACCTAACCCTAAACCTAACCCTAAACCTAACCCTAAACCTAACCCTAACCCTAAACCTAACCTTAAACCTAACCCTAACCCTAACCCTAACCCTTACCTTAACTTAAATCGCGCTTCTGTCGGCGCGCTGTTGTCGGCGCGCTGTTGTCGGCGCATTGATGACATCGCGGTTTTAGCGACGCGGTTTAGTCAGCGTGGTTTTGTCGTTCGCCCTTTTGTCAGGTCACGTAGGTTTAGAGCGTGCTTCTGTCGGCGTGCTTCTGCCCTCATTCATCGGTGCGATTTAGAACTCACTGTTTCATCAACGCGCTTTTGTCGAGCACGCACTTGTCGGTGAACCTAAATACCCATCCCATGGAGAGATGTATTGTAGAAGATACACTTGCAAATGACACTCACATCCTACAATGTAATTTTGTTCAGTCTGTAGCAATGCTTCTGATGCCAGGTTTAAAGAGTGATTTCCTGTGACCTTTGGTCAACCAATCTTTTCTTTAGATATTGCCAGATGTTTGTGAAGTGCAATCTAACAAGCTTACAGTCCATTGATTGACAGATTTTGTTTTATTTTTAAAAGTTATTTTTAAACTTTTTTGTCTTGTCTGTGTTGTACTTATCCTATATTCTCCCAAAGGGAATGCTAATCTAATGCTAATCAGGTGTGAAATGCTGAAAATTTAGCATACTTTTCCATATAATTACGGTTTCCAGCAGGAAATCTGGAATGTTTATGTAATGCATGCCAAATTGGCAATGGAGGACAGGCAGTTTAGCCAAATGCAAGCGGAAGGTAACACTGTACTGTTAATCTGTATCAAATGAATCTAAATTAGCCTGAGAAAAGGCAGCACCAATCTTAATACAAGCTGAATGAAGACGCTAGACAAATATCCATTGGAAGCAAAACAAATTACCGTATATACTCGAGTATAGGCCGACCCGAATATAAGCTGAGGCACCTAATTTTACCACAAAAAACTGGAAAAGTTATTGACTCGAGTATAAGCCTAGGGTGGGAAATGCAGCAGCTACCGGTAAATTTCAAAAATAAAGATAGATACCAATAATGATTTTTAATATTTATTTCAAAGAAAAACAGTAAACTAGCGGTGTATTCAATGAAATACTTCACTCACCTCATGATGCTGATGTCCCGCTGTGATGATGATGTCCCGTGCAGCCGCGGGAGCAATGTCCCGCCTCCTATGACACACGGCACAGTGATTCCTATCATTGGATCACTGTACCAGAGGAGGTGGGACATCGCTATGTGGCTGCTTGCCATAACAAGGAGGAGGTGGGACATCGTTGCAGAGCGGCAGGAGGGGGAGGAAGGGGAATCGTAAGACAGCCCTGCATTACATTAGAACGTGAGGAGGGGGGATGGTGCAGTGCGCGCTGCGCGGCAAACTGACACAGAGGGAGGGGAAACTCACAGGGGCACTGGGCCATTCACGAGTGTCACCCAGCGGCATGGCCCTGCCCCTTTTTCTCCTCCATTTCGGGCAAATTTTTCACTGACTCGAGTATAAGCCGAGGCAGCTTTTTTCAGCCCAAAAAGTGGGCTGAAAAACTAGGCTTATACTCGAGTATATACAGTAATGCAGAAGTAAAGGATGAATTTGCATAGCCTAGCTAGGAGCAGTCGCATAGAATGTTGTGCAGCCAAAGTCAATGAACTGGTAGATAGATGTTCTATATGAGGTTGGCAATGATTACCCTATGTTCATACCCGGCATCTTATGAGAATGAAATAGAATAGAATAGAAATTACAGAGTTATAGAAACCCTATACCATGTTAGACAAATTGTTGTCCAATCTCTTCTTAAAAACTTGCAGTGTTGGAGCATTCACAACTTCTGGAGGCAAGCTGTTCCACTGACTAATTGTTCTAACTATCTGGAAATTTCTCCTTAGTTCTAAGTTGCTTCTCTCCTTGATTAGTTTCCACCCATTGCTTCTTGTTCTACCCTCAGGTGCTTTGGAGAATAGCTTGATTCCCTCTTCTTTGTGGCAGCTCCTGAGATATTGGAACACTGCTATCATGTCTCCCCTAGTCCTTCTTTTCATTAAACTAGACATACCCAGTTCCTGCAACGATTCTTCATATGTTTTTCATAATGTTACCTTATTCTGGTTTGTTTCCTCTTTTATCCATGAGTTGGTTATGCCATGTTTGTAAAATTCTTTCATGTTTTTCTCATCCAACTTCTCCTCAAAGGCAGCATAGTCTTCCCATTTCCAATTTTTTTTTCAGAACAACTGTGAAAAGTAATCTGGGTTCAGAAATACAGGTAGTCCTCAACTTACGACCACAATTGAGCCCAAAATTTATGTTGCTAAGTGACACATTTGCTAAGTGAATATTTCCCCATTTTATGACCTAAGCAAGACGTGACTGTGACTTGTAACCAACCTCCTGCCAGCTTCCTCGTTGACTTTGCTTGTCTGAAGTTGCCTGGGAAGGTCACAAATGGCATCCACATGACTTCAGGAGGCTGCAATTGTCATAAGTGCAAGCCAGTTGCCAAATGCTAAGATTACAATCACATAATCACAGGGATGCTGTGATGATTCCAAGGTTAGGACTGGACATAAGTCGCTTTTTCAATGTCATTGTAACTTCAAATGATCACTAAATGGATGGTCATTAAGCAAGGTATTGAGTAATGATAGCTAGCTGTTCTGACCCCCCTCGTTCCACACCAAAAGCACACTTTGAGCCAGAGATAAGTTACAGCATTTAATTAACAGACAGACAGGTCCTTGGCAGCAAACCGGCACAGACAAGCTTGGGCAGCAAGAAACACAGATAAGGTTTGGCAGCAATAAACACAGATAAGGCTTGGCGGCAATCCAGCCTGCCAAGCTCACAGTAATGTCCTCCGACATTCAAGCCTGAGTTGACTTCTGCAAAGAGGGGCGTGTGCACAAGTAGCTTTTTATAGTCTGGAGAGGAGCCTAATGACCACCAGCTGAGTGCAATCACTTCCTGTAATTGCATAATTGTTCCTGACGCCTATTAGCTCTTCGATGGCGTGCATCCAGGAACAACTCACTACTGGCCTCTGGCTCACTCTCCCTTGTCTCCTCCCCACTGGTCCAAGGCTCAGGTGCCTCCTGGTGGCCAACCAGCCTCTCTGCACCCTGCTCCGAGTCGGAACCCTGTCCAGGGTCCTCCACATCCTCCAGAGCCGACTCATAGGGCCCCTCGCTGTCGGAGTCTGGTGGCAGCTCCAACGGCTCCTGCTGGGCCACAACAGCTAGCTATCTTTTAATTTGTCACTTGCTGTACATGGAAAATTATTCTATAGCAAGGAAAAAACCCTGAAGCTGCTGGTTAGCATCCATTTCTTTAAGCCACTGAATTGGATAGATTGGAAACATTTGACATGATGTTAAGCTCTTTTTACTTTCTTTTTCTGCCCTATGTTCTATCTTGAATCCCATCATGAGATAATGAGAAGTCAAAGGTTCACAAGTTTCAGATAAGGTTTAAATTTCCTTTTCTGGCTGACTTTATCATTCTCTCCTCAGGCAAATATGAGGAATTGAATGTCCTTTCAGAATGAGCTTCTTTTTTTTTAACAGATTTCTCTTTTGGCAAAATGCAACCACGATAAAATGCAACTGCTCCCTGTAAGAACAGCTGTTGCCTTCAGCCCTTAAATCACAGAAGAGAAGACCTGAACTGAAGCAAGAGACATCTTAAAAAATAGAACTCTGTTCTGTATAAGAGCAACTCTTGCCTTCAGCAATTAAGCAGTCTTTGAACATGACAGACTGTTTTAGAGAAAAGCCCCCCCCCCGCCCCCCCGATTTCATTATTTCTGCAAATACTACTCAAATCCCAGAACACACTGTGCTTTCTGGTACTTCATGTCTAAGCAATTTCAAATATGTCTTTGTAAGTGCAAGCCAGAGCAATACACACATTAGTCACCCATACTTTATTCACACAATGTGAGCTTTGCTAAATAGTTCAGACAGGAAGCACAACCAACTGAATGATTATAGAATTTTGCAAATCTGAAAGTACATCTCTCCCCTTTCGTCTTTTCAGCCCAAGAAACTAGGGAGTGTCGAGTGCTTGATGCCAGGTGCCAGATTAACAGGATAGTGAATCTCTCCAGTTATTCCTACAATGTAGAAGATTCCTGGAAAATCTTTCTAGCTGTATTGAATGAAGGGAGACACATGTGAAAAAAATGGCTAGGTTAGGTGGATTTTTCAGGAGCCATCAGCCACAATTAGCCTGTCAGCTTCTGCTTTGCTATTGCTTCAGCTGCCATGAAACGGGGAGGGAGGGCATGGTATTTGGGAGGGGTTACTCATTGTGCTGGTGGAAGGTTCTGGAGTTCACCGACTGATCGGGCTGCGCATGCGTGGGTGTTTCCCGCCAGGTCTAACGGCATTGACATTCCATCTTCGTGATGCCTTTTGAAGTTATCTTGCACCTGACATTTGGAAGACTTATGATTGGACTGGGACTGTGATGCCAAGGGGTGGGGAATGGGCTATTCTATATATCAACTGCTTTCGCGCCTAATTAATCAGACTTCGCTATGCATTGCCTTTTAACCATTCTTAATTAGTAAAAGTACATTTGATTTCTACGCATGGAGTCTTGTGGTCTTTCTTTCCTAATTAACTAATGGAGAGGAGCTGACATAGCCATCCATGCCTTATGCATCTCAGACTACCAAACTAGGGAGAAAGACCACCCCCTTTGTTCTGTATAATTATGAACTTCTCATTGGCCTTTTGGAAAGAAGGTACAGCAATAGATGACGGGCTGATCCTGCTGGTAGGGTCCAGCCATACTCCAAATGCAGTATTCAGTTTGATCCTAAAGATGTGGCATTACAGACTTGCTTAAAACTGTATATATAGTTCTGACAGCCAGTTTCCTTTTACATAGAAATTATAACTGCAGTTCATTGGAAATAAGGTGAATAATAGAATTCTTAACATATGCTACTAATTTTTCAGATTCGATTGAATAGCCGTGGACTTATCTATTCTGTGGGCTTGTTGCTGGCTTCAGTTTTTGTCACAGTAAGTATATCATTCTTGATATTTTAAAAAGGAATTGTAGGCATATTGGCCATTGGGGGTGAGGGAATCTAAACTCCACAGAGGTAATACCTGTGGCTGATCTTCAAACTCTATCAGTACCAGTTCCCATGTTTAGATGGAAAGCAAAGGAGCATTCAGACCTGCAAATTGGATCTTATCTTATTCAGTACCAAGAATGAAACGGAACAGTTTCTTAAGTCAGTGTGGTTGAGAAACATAATATGTGATATAATAAATCTGTTGGGTTATTCTCATAAGGATCTCTTTGTCAAGGAACCTAGGCCAGATTGTTGCTCTTGGAAGAGGAAATGCTGCTGATTTATAAGAAGGATTAAAGGAGAGAAGATTATTCGGTTCCACCACAAAATCGCGGAGGACAAAATCGTGCTCGACGAAAGCGCGCATTTGACGTCATCACAGCGCGACGAAAACATCGCGCTGTGATCAAAAAATGTAAAAATAAAGCTAAAACCTTACCCTAACCTCCCCAAACCTAACCCTAAACCTAACCCTAAACCTAACCCTTAACCTAACCCTTAACCTAACCCTAAATCTAACCCTAAACCTAACCGTTAATGTAACGCTAAACCTAACACTAACCCTTAACCTAACGCTAAACCTAACGCTAACGCTCTCAACCTAACCCTAACCCTTAACCTAACCCTAACCCTAACCCTAACCCTAACCCTAACCCTAACCCTAACCCTAACCCTAACCCTTACCTTTATGTGAATCGGCTTGCTTTAATTTTAATTTTATTTCAATTTTTAACTTTTTTCGTCGCGCTGTGATGACGTCACATGCGCGCTTTCGTCGAGCGCGATTTTGTCCTCCGCGCTTTTGACGGGTCACGGATTATTCACATTGGTTCATAGATAATGGGGGAGCCAAGGTGGCGCAGTGGTTAAATGCAGCACTGCAGGCTACTGCTAGATCAGCAGTTCAGTGGTTCAAATCCCACCGGCTCAGGGTTGACTCAGCCTTCCATCCTTCCGAGGTGGGTAAAATGAGGACCCAGATTGTTGGGGGCAATATGCTGACTCTCTGTAAACCGCTTAGAGAGGGCTCAAAGCCCTATGAAGCGGTATATAAGTCTACTGCTATTGCTATTGCTATTGCCAGCTCTAGATTTTATATAGAAGTAATGACTTTCTTTCTATTTCCAGGTGTTTGGAGTTCATTTGAACAAGTGGAAGTTAGATAAGAAACTGGGGTGTGTGTGCCTTTCCCTCTATGGAATCTTCTTGTGTTTCTCCATCATGACAGAATTTAATGTCTTCACTTTTGTAAATTTGCCTATGTGCAGAGATCATTGATCCTACGGACAGTCTGTTGAGATGCAACTTCCTTCTGTACCAGTGCAATATGAAAATGGTTGGCATTTCCAAGCAGTATGAGGTCCCCTATGAAGGCTGGGAAGCTCAGTGGGGGCCTCTTCTTATCTTGGCTTAGTCTCTTTCTAAGCCATATTTTCACACATACAAACGCTCACTTGGAAACCACCTATATTGATGCGAAGATTTACAAATTCAGAGAGTCTGACGGGCTAACTAACTTTTACCTGGCTCTGAGCCAGAGAAACTGAACTATTACAGTTTTTTTTTAAGTTATTTGATGGAAGACTAAGTTATGAATTGAGAACTATAGCTAAGATACAAAGAAGAGTATGCATTGCATTGACTGCTTTTGGAGAAAAAACGAAAGGAATTTATTTTATTCTTCTTTCCTAAGAAAGTTTCCTTGCAGCTTATCTACTTTGCAGAATATTGCATCTCATTGGATGATTCTGATGTTATAAACAGCGCTGTGAGAGCTAAATTCCAGGTACTTATTAACAAGAATGGACTTGTACTTTTCAGAAGTAGTACACAATGACTTCCTTATGGAAAGTAATGTATCCCAGACAGAGATTTGGGAGGAATCTTAACTGAATTCAGACTGTAGAGATGAACCTTGCTGCCATTTTATTCTTAACAGCAGAATGTGATCACTAGGTTGTTTAGAATATTTCCAAGCAATAGTTTTAGGCCAATAGGCCCCGGCAGACTCATGAGATGAAGTCCTGGTTTTTAACTTGATTATTGCCAAGAAAACTACATGGATATATCCATGAAGTCACCAGGAGCCAAATGTGACTCAAAGGAGATTTAACACTCCCCCCCCCTTTTAATTTAAAATACAATGCCTGGACTAATCTGTTATGGGTTCTCAATGTTTATTGAGACTATTTCTTTAGCACTTTTAGATTGAAAAGTACTTTATGACACCCCCTCCCTTTCCTCTTTATCCTGGCAAAAGTTTGTTAAGGTAAGCACTAATAATATTCCTGTGTCTTAAAAAATAGTGCTGTTGAAAAAGTCTGTATCCCCGCGCATATCAACTTCAGGACTATGTTAAGGTTTGAACCAAAATTGTTTTGATACAAAACAAAATTCAGATATTTGGATCATCGGACCATCTATTAACATATGGAGACTGGAGAAGAGGAAATGGATGTAAAGGGACATTATTAGTTGAGAAGGCAATATAAGTACATGGCACATGTTTTAAAATAATTAGTTGAAGACACTGGTTTGTAAAAAGCATATATTTGCACATATGTTATTGCTGATGTTATCATTTGCCATTCTGCAAAGGATACACTGGACCTGGTGGGCATATTATTGTTTTCCTTTTGTATCCCACTGGGTGGTTTGCTTATGCAAATCCTATTTTAGGAATCTTTGTTGGTGGATTCTTCCTGCTATTTACCACAAAATTGCATAGCACTTATTTTTAATTTTCTTGAACCTTGGACAGAGAGGATTGGATTTTGACAAACTGAGAAAGCTATGATAAAGTCCCCATTCAGTGTTCCATTGAGTCTGCTGCCTTTAATGTGATTTGCTCTATTTACTCTGGAAATCCTGAAGACACCTCAGCTTCCATGTAGATCTCATCCATCCCCATTACATTTTCAGTAATAAGAACAGCGTTCCTGACTGTCCCAGTGACATTTAGCCTGGACTGTCCTGTTTTGTTTTATTTGGTATGTATGCTTCGTTTTACTCTGGTTTTATAAGAAGGGATCTTTAGCTAGGCAAGTGTGCAAAGATTTTATCTACATAACCCACAAAGGTCATTCTTAACAGAAAAACATCAAGCTGATGCGTGGGTGTAAATACACCTTTCAATCTACCCAACAAGTTATACTTTAGTGTTTCCTTATTTCAAATGAATTTCTTTTTGGGATCAATAGTATGAAATGAAATGTCATGATCTGCAGTCTCCCTTCATCATAGCACCTTGCTTTTTCTTATGACTTCCATAGTTGAATTTCCCCTCAATCTAGTGTCATCCACATACGTGGCTAATTTGTGGCCAGCCAGATAGAATAAATGTATTAATACAACTTAGTTTAACCAATAAAAAGTTTGCTCTTTCTGCACCTCTCCCTCACACATACACATGAAAATAATTTGGCAATTGCTCCCTTGTGCTCATTTTTAGTGTTTTCAATTCTATGTCAGACAAATGCAATAAAATTGTCCGAACTTATGTTCTTACACTAATTTAATGTTCCAATGTATTCTGAGGTACTATAGCAGCATTCCAGATTTTCTATCTCTTTGTTAATTAACTAGTAAGCATCTAGCATGGCAAGAGCTATTTTGATGTATTGTTGAATGCATAGGACTAAAAGTCAATGGATGGGTGATGGGTTCTGGTCATTTAGGCACAAAAGCCAGCCACTGACCCACGGCCATTCATTCTCTCTCAGCCCTAGGAAGAGGGTAATGAGAAACCACTTTAAAAATGTCAGCCGGAAAAACTTCAGAAAAGTGTTTTTATACATTGTAGACAAATTATGACTTTTAATCTAGGGAAATCAATCATTTCACATAGGGATATAACAGGATTTTAAGCTTTAAATTCAAAACAAACTCTTACAAAGGAATGAAATGCAGAAATAAATATACAGTGTCAATGACTGTCTTTTCAGAGATGTTTGTCCACTGTTACAGATTTTTTTCATTAAAGATTGCTAAATATGCTCTTATGAAATCTTAGGATTCTTATAATACTTTTACCATCCACCATGCCTTCTTCATTCTGTTTTTAATTAAATAATTATGGTTGCTCAGTATATTTCCTTCGATCAAACCACTTTAGCATCCAGAAACTTTAAAATTCATTATCATCACTTCCTTTTGGTTGTATAATAGATATAGATTGTATGTAGAAATCCATTTCACATCATCCATATGATTAGGATGGGTTGTTCCCATTGTCAACACAACACAATTTATTGGTGAGACTTATATGGCTTGACCAGCTCTAAATGATCCCCCTTAGAATTTTTTATAGCTCCCCATTCCCTCAAAACATAGAAAAACTGTTTTCAAAACAAAATGGAACAGAATAAATGAAGAGCCTGGAATCTCACATACATAATACTTTGGAAGTAAAAATAGTTTGTGGTCTTGCGCAGTATGGCTACTAAAAATCTGAGCAGTGCACAGTGACATGTTGCTGACATACAATTCTTCATTTTGCATCACTGTCTTTATGGAATTGAATAATCCCAGTCTAAATTTCTATCTTTGTATAAATGGAACACATGTTCATCTCTGCAACTATCCCTTCAACTCAATAACAATAACAGACTACTTGGAGAACAGAATAATATTTAAAGACAAATGTTAATTTGAGATTTTACTCTAATACTAACAATAGATAAAAAGGCTGGTTGGTATTACCTATTCTCCTGTTCCCAGGTCCTAACACTACATATGGCCCCTGGCCACATAGCCACATAGCATATCCCAACTCCTTTATTTTAAAGTTAAACAATGAAATAATCTTCCCACCTAAGCTGAGAACAGTTTTATTTCATTTACCAATTCAGTTTTAGATTTAATACCAACTTCCCTAGGGAAAAAAAAAGATTGTGTTAGTTTCCCTTTAAACCTTTCACCTAAAAGAAATAAAAACAGCTGTTTTTTTCTCTATGTAAATTTGTTAGCAACCTATAATGAAAACATATTAGCCACTAGTACTTCTTTCTTTGCCTTCATTGTTGATAATAAGGAATAAAAAATATTAAGGCATTTTTGAGGGTCATGTTGGAGAAGATATCAATTTATGTGACAATGTAATATTTAAAAAATATAAAGCAATAAAAGATGGGACTAGAAGATACAGTTTAAAACATAGTTTTAATTAATTCAGGCTTTTTCATCATAAAAGTGAAAATGTCACAGTTTTGCAAATAACAACTCTGCTCCAAGTTAAGTGACATGTTTATTTTATTTTTTTATACATAAAACAAGTAGAATCATAACATTTTCATTTTAAAATGTGTTTCTTTTTGCTGTAGGTTTAAAGCATATGTTGTACGTAGCAAATTGATCATATCTTATTTTAGGCATTGATGTTTTGCAAGAATAGTGTAAACTGTTTTGTTTTGTATAAACATGATAACATAATTTTTCCAGAGCACACTGGATTCAATAAAATCTGCCTCTTGGCATCTAAGATGCTATCCCCCTTGATCTGTTTTCCAGTACCTGCCCTCTTCTTCCTTTTGTTCGAGGATGTGATAGTTGATGGTATCAAAGGCTGCTGAGCTGTGCAAGAGAAATGCTAAGACCACATGTCCTGTGGGCATCCCAATATAGATCTTGCACCAAAATAATTGATCTCTATCCCATTTCCCAGCCACATTGCAATAGGTCCAGATTAATTGAATACTGGAGTTAATGATAAACTGAATAAGTGTTCTCTAAGTAAATTAAAATTAAATTTAGTGCTTTTATGCCAGTAAGAATTTAGGAGTGGGAAAGAAATCAAGAATGTTAATGAGGCCTAAAGCAATTGGCCCACAATTCATTTACTCCTATCTGTAGCCATAGCAGCTGCCCAGAAGTGTCACATCCTGAAGCCAGAGCCAAAGACAATCTTTGTCCTAAACCCAGGGTCCTTGATAACAAGCAGTTTCAAGTGGTTTCCCCCCCCCTTGAATCATAATTATATATAAGACCATGCAGTAATGGTTATGACAACTCATATGATGTTTCATATTAATTGATGGATAAAAAGAAATCCTGTGCCCCACCCCCCAATGTTAAGTAATGAGAAGGAAAAGATGTAAAGTCTCCCTGCTTGCATTTATATCATTTGTTTCAGTGATCTGGTTGCCCTTAAATGAATAAGGAATAAACATTTGGAATGTCAGATTGAGATTACACATTGTAGTCTCATCTCTACAAAATGAGAATTCATTACATCCATCGTACAGGAAAGATGGTCTGGAAAGGGATTTAGAATAGGAATAGGAAAAGAATAGAATGGAATAAAATAGAATAGAATAGAATAGAATAGAATTCTGGCTAGGGAAGAAGGTTGAATTATTGAATTATTTTTAAAACAATTTAATTGATTCTTTAAAAAATAGAGAAAAACCAAAGGGGGAAAAGAGACAATCCCATAATATTATTGGATTTTCCTCCTTGATGTCTAGATTTAAAATAGTTAATCCAAAGAACAAAAATCTAACAGTTCTGAATGATAGTATTTGTTAGAAAGGTTAATGTTACAATATAACTATCCCAGGCAGGTGGAATATGTAAGAACTGTAGGGCAACAAAAGTATTGTTGGTTTCCTGCCATCTTTCTGTTTAAAACAGGGATGTGAAACTCAAGGCCCAGGGGCTGGATCTGGCCCGCGGGGTGCTTAGATATAGCCTGCGGCGCTGCCCTGGAAACAGTGAAGGATTGGTCCACAGTTCCTCTGCCAGCAAAAATGGAGCTCAGAGGGCCCACATGCGGCGCTCCTGAACTCTGTTTTTACTGGCAGAGGGTTGCAGGAAGCCACCACAGCTGGAAATGGAGTTTGGGAGCCTGTTTTCGCTGGCAGAGCACTTGGGCCACCACAGGCACCTCCAACATGAGTGACGTCGAGTTGGCCATGCCTTCTGGCCACACCCACTCTCCCCCCCCCCCAAGATCAAACACAACCCTAATGCGGCCCTCAATGAAATCAAGTTTGACACCCTTGGTTTAAAAGGATAGAATCTTGACCATAGGTAGCACCTCTGTTTTGATTGCTGTCATTCCTATCAGTATGAGTGACACCTGGTAAACATCTGCTCAATTCATTCATATAGATATACCATATATCTTCCCTGCCCCCAAGCCTATTATCAGAAGATGACAGAGATATTATATTAGAGGAAAGCTAGGTATGAATCATTCCTCTCTCTAAATGCCTCTTATTCTGATTATATTTTAATGAGATAACTAGACAAGCAATAAATATGCTGACCTGTCATTCTAGTTTAGTCTTAAGCAGGAAACTTGAACTAGCCTAGAACTTGGGTATAGAAATGCTCTTCTAGGAACAGGTCACAAATCCTGTAGGTCTGCCTGTGGAATTCTGGGAGTTGCAGTCCATGTATTTTAAGGTTGTTGAGGTTGGCAAACACTGATCTAAGTCATATATCTTTATTATTTTGTCAGGCATAATCTCTGATAAAAGCTGGAATGAGCAAGCAGGTAATATTTTTCAAGTTTGAGAAAGGGAAAAGCAGTAGGGATTCACAATTGGGTAAGTGTGAGAAAGAAAAAAGAAACTGAAGATAAAAATAGCAGTCTTCCACACATTTCTATGATATAATAACACAAGAAAGAGTCATATATTTTTCATATAAAAGCAATCACTAAAGGTGTACACATAAACAGTCTCAGGAATTAGAGCAGAATTAGAGACAATTCCCCAAGGAATTCTTTTTTTTCAGTTCATCCTTAACAAATACTAAAAGGAAATATGAACTAAAATACTTTAAAATAGTCATATGCTTCCATTTCAGGAAATTCTGTTGGAATTAACGCCCTACAATCACAGATTAAAATAATTAAAACTACTTTCCTTTGTCTGGAACATTGTGGGTCTTACCAAATACTTATTTATCAAATAACAGTGTGCTATTAAGCAATAATTGTATCTTGTACTTGGCCAAACTTCCTATCAAAATTACACAGTTCTAATATACATACATGCATGCATGCATACATACATACATTGTGTGTGTGTGTGTGTTTATATATTTGTACACACAGACACACACACATTACAGAAGTGTCACATTTGTATAATAGCTTTGGACTGAATATTAAACGAAAAACCAAACGGATTATTTCACAGGAGTGTAGTTAAGGGGGGGGGAAACTATTTTTGAAGCATAATACATGAAGCAGAAAAAGAAAATCAAATCTTGAGGTGGTGCAAAGTTGAAACCATTTAAGACTGAAGGTATGAGGTACAATTGTTGAATGTCTTTCAAATTCCAAATTCTCTCAGAGGAGGGAGAAAAGCCCTATTTCTTCTATAACATTATATTCCTGTCTGTTCTTTTTTGTGATCCTTTTCTTCCTTTCTTCCCTGGAGAATTGGCCCATTTTATCCCTTCATTCTTATTTCATGTCATAGTCTTTTTAGATAAGACCTATGCCTAACAGACTTAGATTTCCCTAATTTGCTTTCTAATATAGATTAATGCAGTCAATAGCATACTGCCATCATTTACTAGAACTGTACAGCACTTCAGATTTCATTCTAAAGATATTCTTCCAAGCATATGAACACAGCACATAGCTGCAACTCTTTAAAACAATTATATTTTCCGCAAGATTATGTAGCTGCCAGAAAAATGTAACTGCTTTAAAGCGTATAAGCAGATATTGTGTTCATGTCCTCATATTCCCATAGCATATCATAGTCCTATTATTTATCCACTGGGTGGTGGGGGGACAGTTAAAAAACCATCAAGGAAGAGCTAGAGAAAATCTGGCTGTGATTTATTCCATAGAAAAATAGAGGTATAAGGCATTCCAGTGAGTATAAGGTGATGCCTCTTTCTTTCTTTCCTCTCCTATGTTCCTAAATATTGTACTCCCTTATTTGTACATATTAAAACTATAGTAACTATGGTGTCTTTCCACAGATGCTCTTAAGGTTTTGGTACTTTGCTTGCATCCTGTTTTCTTCTATTGACCTTCCTTTGTATCTTCAAATGTATTGTCTCACACTGAAAGTGCATGTTTAGGGTGTAGCTTTAGATTGTATAAGTAGAGCAAATGGAATTAATCTATTTGTTTCTGTTATTCTACTAAGAGATCATAGACTGAGTTGCTGGTAGAAAAGAATAATTCTGTTCTGTATTTTCATAACACTAAGTTTCCAAAGAAGAAAGTGGTATTTCCAAAGTGGAGTTTGCACTCAGTATATATAAATTGATCTTGTCTATATAATTTACATCCAATTTGCCATACAAAATGAGGTATGCTATCCCCACCTGCTGAAATAAATCATAGTACCCCGGCTACTGATAATCCATCTGGATGACTGCAGTGTTTATGAATAGTTTATGTTCTTGAAAACTGCAGATCCTGTACTGAACAATATTTAAAACAAACCAGTTGTGTGTACAAGTAGTTGGACACATTTTTGTCCTTATTTTTTTAAAATTGAGAAACATAGATTTATATTCAGGTTTGTACCTTGAACTTTGTATTCTCACCCCATGGTA